>NC_051449.1:21812396-21855681 GCF_001649575.2 Kryptolebias marmoratus
AGAGTTAAGAAGTAAAGAGTTATTGATTCTATTTTAACACCTCTGGATTTGATACGGAAACACTTTGTTTTAACTACTAATAATATACATCCCAGAGTTACATGAACAGAATGTGACTCTATACGTGTAAAATTAACTCTGCTTTTGCACAAAGTCTGCTAACACCAAAACATTTAACACTTTTGAATTTGCTGTGTGGTGGTGGTGGTGGTGGGGGGGGGGTTATGGGCACCAATATATGGGCAAAAATCCCCCTGGGGCCAGAACCACAACTGGCCCCCTCCCAACCCCCAACCAGCCGACCAAGGCCAAGGGAACACCAGGGATCCCCAAAGACACCGAGGGGGAGCCCCCACAGAGCAACACCCCAGTGCTGGCCATCCGGGGGAGCCCAAGCCAGCCAAGAATTAATGCTAAATTAATGGCAAAATGAAGGTTTAATTAATGGTATTCACATAAACTGCTGTGAAACTTTGAAGACTGGAGTTGTTCTAAAACGGTAAAACTCATTTTGGAAGTGGGTCCATTTGGACAAGCTACTTTTAGTTTAGCAATACGGTCAGAGCTGACCCACTTCAACAGTGGATTTTGTCATTTCAAAGAAGCTCCAGTCTTTAAAATTGTATTACGGTTCATGGAAACGCTAATATTTAGACCGTTATACTGCATGACATTTTGCAATATTCACTTATTTTGGCATGAAAACTGGATGCCCTGGAAGTGCTGCATCACTTCTCTTGTTAGAGTCATCATTCCTGTCAGAAATAAACTCTTTCTCCAAACAGAGGCACATCAAAGCGCCATCTGCAGCAGGTAAAATATTAACTATCTATAACTCTCACACAGAACCTAATCAAACAAAACTCACAGTAATGGTAAGATATATACACTGTCTGTTCCACAGCCAAACAAGGCCACTTTTGGAAAACTAATCTAAACTTGAATTTTAATTTATTCATAAACCTGCAAAAGTACAAAATAGGTGCACGAGATGTAACATCAAGCTGTGGTGCTGCCTGTTGTGTCTAATTTGGCTCAGTTACTCCCTTGTCTTACAGAACCTGAGTGTAGGATCAATTACACAACTACACACTGAACACCACCCTGTCTGCTCAGGGCCAGCGGTGGGTGGGGGGGCGTCATGTTGAAAAGATTTGTGAAGAGATTTCAACACTTTTCGCCAGGACACACTGTTTTCCGTGCTCCGACTTCCACACTCTCATTCCACCCTGAAGTCAGAGTTGTGTTGTTGTCAGAAGTGTGTTTTCCCCCCTTTTTAGGACAAGATACAAGAGACGACAGACAGAGCGTAGAAGCCAGTGTGTGCTGGGAACAGAACCATTTCTGACTTTCCATGTCTCATGATCAGAACCATGTGTGCCACGTGGAGGGTTCACTAGATTTGTTTACGCTCAAGTTTAACAAAAAAAAAAATTCTTGAGGACAAATCAGAATACTTCCACCACCTATTGAGTAACACTGCATGGATTCCTTTTTAGGAAATAGTACTCATTGTTATCTCCCGCCATTAAAAGGCAAAGACAAAACAGAAAATGTTTTTTTTCCCTTGTGTGTGTGTGGTTGTCTGTTAACAAAATATTTCATGAACCACTGGACAAATTTTAATGAAACTAACAATAAGTAATTATTGAATGTACATCTACAACTAGTTAACTTTTGGAGTTAATCCAATTCAAGATGGCTGCCCCACATAACTGACCTTACAAAACATAGAAATGGACATAATTATGTCAATGTTACATTTAGTTTGCTATTATTTGGTGTGTTAATAGCTGAGAGTCATTCGCAACACAGACTCCAAGTGCTAGTCATTGTGCACGATCTTTGCTTCAAACTTTAACATTGGAGTTGGAGTCAAAGATATTTGTCTGTTAGCAAAATATCTCACAAACCATTGAGTGGATATTAAAGAAACTCAAAAAATAAAAACACCGGATGTTCACCTACAACTGATTCACTTTTGGAGTTATTCCAATTTAAGATGGCTGCCACAGATAATCAAAATTAGCCAGTGCAAAAATTGCTGTAACTCAGTCAAATTTACATATGTTGAGCTAAGACCTGGTATGGTAGTAGCTGAGAGTCATCCCCAACTTGTGTGTGACCTGTTTTTAAAACTTTCCCATCAACCTTTGGAGTATTTGTATTGAAAAGAAATGTTGCAGGGTTTTAAAGAAAGATCACAATAAACTAACTGGTTTCCACATATAAAGACAACTAACCAGCCAAGTTTGAATGAAGACGTTTCACATTTTAAAGCTGGCACACTGGGGCTCAAAGGGGGCACATAAAAAGCATCAATAACACGACATGTAACCATGGGATTGTTTTGAACATTCTGTGGTCTGAAGGGAGTTTAATGCAGACCAATAAGAGGGTGGACTAAAAAGACACACCCCACTCATCCTCCTCCAAATGTTTTCTTCAGGTAGGGTGTGGTTTCAGTCTGGAAAGCAAACGTAAGGGGTTTGGAAATCCACTGCTCTCCGTCACATAGGGGGGGGAGGCGTTCAGCATGGCAGAGCAGCGACTCCTGTCAGTGTTTCTGTCTCTCTGCAGCACCTCGTCCACTCAGGAGGAGCTTCTCCTTCACAGTTTGGTGGAAACAATCTGATTTTTGGGGAGGAGGAATCCCACAAAGGACCCACAATCTGCCTTTGTGCCATAAAGTTTTTTTTTAATGAGACAGGGATGTTTATTGAATGTTTTCTAGTGGAAATGAGAGGATCGACAGCTGGTTGAATGGAACCAAATGAAATGATTCTCCTTCAGTTTGTAGAATTTTGGGTTTTTTGCTGCGCAGAAACAGATGTGGTTTTTAGGTGTTCACATTGATGCTTTTCTGCTCAAGCTTATAGATTTTTTTTTTTTTTTTGTGATCTACATCTGTTGAAATTATTTTTCAGTAACACGGAAGCCCTGGGGTTTGAATTGATCTTATTGTGTAAATGCTGATTCAGCATTTACATTTCCTGTTTTTTGATTTCTTTGCAATCTAACTATTTCCGCATACTTTGTGCTATCTTTGCCATTCAGATATCTAAACTTTCAGATCATTCAGGAGATGGGTTCTATGATTTTTGTTTTTAGTATTTTTTCTACTCTCTTTTTCATTGATAAAGAAACATTTAGATCTCTTCAATTCCATGAAAAGCATTGTTCTCTTTGAAATCTGTTTCAGCATATTTGCTGTATTATTGCCTTCTTATGCTAGTTTTAGCTTGTAGCTTTGTTTTTGCTACTTTTAGCTAGCCTGTTGCTTCTTCTAGCTTTTAGCTAACCTTTTGCTTCTTTTAGCCTCTATCTAGATTTTTAAAATATGTTTATCTTTTTACTAACCGTTTCATCTTTATTTCTCCACAACTTTGACTTCAAGCACTGCATTCAGCGTATTGCCTGAATTGAATTTTTCTTCTCTTACTTTGTGCAGATTATTCTCACAGTTTATTACTCAGTTTCAAAGTAACATTCAGATTTTCCACACAGAACGGACGACCCAAACACAGGAGTAAGAGGACAGCTGAGAGACGATAACCTGTAAAGTTTATTTAAACAGAGCCCCGCTCATGCAGGAAGTCCGTAAACATAAATCCAGTTCAAAACTAAACTAAACTTGACGTGAACATAAGCACACTGTGGGATCGGTCAGAACCAGGATCGGGCCTGGATGTGTTTATACTCGGGGGAGGTAATAACTAACAAACAGGGTGTGGGTTTTGGGCAACATGAACCTGCAGAGCAGAAAGCAGGAACACAGGACCTAAAAAAACAAAATCATGTAAAGCAGAACAAATAAGGATTTATAAATACTTTATATTCTGGACAAATAATTTTGACTTTTATTTCTTGTTTTTATCCCCCATCACTGAAGGACAAGACGTTAACGACTATAACTCACTCACAGATGATCTCCTTGTACAACTTTCGCATAAAACATCATGGGTGACATGCATTCCTGCCTTTAATTTAGTTTTATATTTTGACCAAAGTATGTCACAGACATACACAGTTTTAAAAATAACAAGACCTTAAAGTTTTTAGTGGCTGGAATGTCTTATAAAAAAGTATTTCACTTGTTTGATCTTCTTGCGGCAAGAAGGAGAAATTTATATTAGACTTTGGAGCCAGTCTAAACAAATATGCTGCACGTATGAGAAGATCCTGTTCCCATGGCGACGCTCAGCTGTTGTGTACAGAACCCGGTCCAGGTGTTGGAAGAAGTCAGCAGAGTCTGAAGGAGTGACAGTGGAGTGCTGGAGGCGCTGCGGATCAATTCACTGGAAAATTTAGTCAAGATACACACTTCCAGCATGTTAGGCTCTGTCTCCACACACACACTCACCGCAACACGAGCGCGCACGGTAAAGATTTAGACAGGCTGCTTAGCTGGATAATAGGTTTTTAAGTCACAAAGAGCTCATTAGTTAACCGTTAAGGATCATCTGGTCTGCAAACGACTGCATCGATTAGGAAGAAAAGATACACACAGAGTGAGTTTGTTCTTTGAAAGAACCTCTTTATAATGGGTTGGTTCCTTTTTGCAATTAAAGACCCATCATCGCTTGTAAGAGAGCATTCATGCAGAGTTTTAACCTAAGATCATCTTAGCATTTTGGTCATAACCTGTACATGAGTTTATGCATTATCTCTTGTGATATCTGTGAGCACTCAGAGTGTATGTTGAGGGTGACTCTCAGTTACTACCACACCAAGTTTTAGCTCAATATCTGTGAAACTGCCTGAATTTTATGTTTCTCAATGGGCTGTGGCAGCCATCTGGAATTATATTGGCCCCAGACATTAATCAGTCATAGATGTACATTCAGTGATTACTATTTGAGAGTTTTAATAAAATCCATCCTGCGTTCATGAAATATTTTGCTAACAGACGGGCACAGCTGACTTCAATAGTTTTGGGCAAATATTTAAAAACAGATGTGTGATCAGTTGGTGCTCAGTGTTTGTTGGTAATGACTCTCAGCTACGAAAACACCAAATTGTAGGTCAATATCTGTCAAATTGACCAAGTTATAGCCACTTTTGTGTTGGCTAAGGTCAGTTAACTGTGGTGGCCATGGGGAAAAAAATGGCGTCGAGCGGAGTGGTCGCATTATACTGAGGCTGCGATCACCGTCCCAGATTTATGTTCATGTAAGCGTTATTTCTCCACTATCTAAGCTTTTGACTGGAGTATACTCGCCTGCCATCCAGATGAAAAGCTCTAAGAACCGTGAGGAGGTAAAATCCCTCCAGGTTAGACAAAAAGGAAAAGCTGCGGAGCATGATTATGCTATGCTAACGGAGGATGCTAGCTCTTCTGCTAAGCGGGGCAGAGACCAGCTGACTGAATACGCCAGAAAAAAGTAAACAGGAGAAAAAATGTAAAGATACGTCCGAAGAAAGTGAAGCTAACTTGTTGCAGAAAGAAGTTTTGTTGGCTATTAATCAACTCGGGCAACGACTGGATGACCGAATGGATGAGCTGAGCTCACAGTTGCAGCAGCATAGTGCTATGCTAGCTTCTGTAGCTAAAACAACACAACTGCACTCAGAAGACATAGAAGACTGCAAAATTAAAATCAAGTCTTTGGAGCAACAGGTGGGCTCTCTCCTTAAAGATAAAGAAGAGTTGAAAGAACGGCTGGTGGAACAAGAAAGGTACAAAAGAAGATGGAGTCTTCGGATGAGAGGGAAAAAAGAAGATGTAAACGAGAACATCAGAGCCGACACCGTTGACCTGCTGTGCAAAGTGGCCCCAGACCTGGCGGAGAAGATGGAGGATGGAGTGGACATTGTTCACAGAGTAGGACGAAAGACTGAGGACAGGCACCGACAGATCATCATCCTCTTCTCCAAAAGAAACATCCGAGATGAAATCTGGAAAAGAACAAAGTCATCAGCGGTGTGCAGAGAGGTGGGGGTCCGGTTTGCTGAAGACCTGACTAAGAACGATGTTCTAGCAAGACAAGCGCTGTGGCCGAAGATAGAGCAAGCGAGGAAAGAAGGGAAAGCTGCAGGTTTCCGAGGCCCATTTGGATACATCAACGGCAAGCGCATCGAAGAGAGACCTAAAGGAGCGGGTTGAGTATTTAAAATAAGTGAAGGTTATGTGGAGAGATTGTTTTAAAAAGGGGACGTTCACAGGCTGTATTTCTACCTCCTTAACTGTTATTTCTCTAAGTTTTTGATTTATTTATGTGTTCATTGTTGCCATTTCAAAATGGCTTTTTTTGTTCATCGTTTAATGCTAGGGGTTTAAAAGACTCAGTCAAAAGAAAAGCTGTTTTTATTTTTTGTAAGGGGCTACGGTCAAATATTTTCCTTTTTCAAGAGACTCATTCTGAGAAGTCTGATGTCAAATTTTGGTCCCAGCAATGGGGAGACAAGATCATATGCAGTCATGGATCTAATCGCTCGGCAGGAGTTGCAATTTGTTTTCATAAATTCTCTGGTGAAGTTGTGGCAGAAAGGAAGGATGATGAAGGCCACTGGGTAGCTTGTGTTTTGAAAATAGAAAAAGCCACTGTCATCCTGTTCAATATTTATGGATACAATGACGAACTTAGAAATAAAACTTTGCTTTACAAAGTTACAAATAGTATAGAAGAGCTGAAAACAACTTATTTTACTGATTTTGTAGTAGTTGGAGGGGATTTCAATATGGCCACAGATGATTGGTTAGATAGATGGCCCTCAAAATATTCACAATGTCATCCAAACCCTATTATTGGTAATTTTATGAATGTGAATGGTCTGATGGATGTGTGGAGAACCTGTAATCCTAACACTAGACAGTTCACATGGTTTAAACCTAATGGAAGCTCTAAATCGAGAATTGATTACTGGTTAGTTTCTGCTTCCATCATGCAGTTTGAAGTCTCTGCTAATATTTCCATAAATCCCCTCAGTGACCATTGTGAAATAAGTTTGATCATTTCTAATCAGAATTTTTCTAGGAGAAGAAAGGAATATTGGAAGTTCAATTCATCCCTTTTAAAGAACGATCTATATTGCCGTAATGTTAAAGAATTGATTTTAGATATTAATAAGAATACCAACTTATCCCAAATACAAAAATGGGAATTTTTAAAATTTTTAATAAGAAAACTCTATTACCTTTAGTAAAAAGACAAAAATTGGAAACAAGGGAGAAGGAAACTAATTCGGTTCAAACATTGCTAAATTATTACTCTAAAGTGAATTGGTCAGAAGAAGATAAAATAGAAATATCGAATATACAGACTCAGACCAGCTTTATCTTAATAAAGCCCAAAGTGCATTTGTCAGATCACGAGCAAAGTGGATAGAAGATGGAGAAAAAAATTCATCTTTTTTTATTAGGCTGGAAAAAAGACAGGAAAAAAATGCAATTTCTTGTCTTTTAATTAATGAGGAGGAATGTACAAACTCTAAAATAATTTCTAAAGAAATTTATAACTTTTATAGTAATATTTATTCTCCTTCTTATAGTGAACAGGATTCAAAAATTTTCTTTCAAATAACAGGAGATAAGATTCCAAAAATTGATGAGCACTTCAAAAAGTTATGTGACGAAAATTTAAAATCAGAAGAATTAGATGAAGTTATCAAAAAAATTGCATCTGATCGTTCGCCTGGTCCAGATGGATTAACTGCTAATTTCTATAAGCATTTTTGGGAAGAAATAAAAACATTATTATTTGATGCAATTGTAGAAAGTATTAACCAAAAGGAATTGATGACAACAATGAAACAAGGTTTAATAAAATTAATCCCTAAACCAGAAAAAGACAAAAGAATCCTAAATAATTTAAGGCCTATCACTCTTCTTAATACAGACTATAAACTCCTCACCATGGCTCTGGCATCTAGGTTAAAATCAGGTCTAGCAAAAATCATAAGTAACTCTCAATCAGGATTCATGAAAGGTAGATCAATTCATAATAATATTAGATTAGTTTTAGATCTTATAGATTATAGTGATCTGGTAGAAGATGATGCTTACATTTTATTTCTTGATTTTCAAAAAGCATTTGATTCAGTTGAACATCCTTTTATTTATGATACATTAAAACATTTTGGATTTGGTGAATATTTTTTGGACATAATTAAGATGTTACACACAGATATTAATAGTTGTGTTTCCCTTCCGGAAGGTACAACTTCAAGATTTAATATAGGAAGAGGAATAAGACAAGGTTGTAGTTTATCTCCATTGTTGTTTATTACAGTCGCTGAATTACTGTCCATCCAATTAAAAAACTCAGAAATTGAAGGTATTAATATAGATGGGTCAAAAGTACTTATTAGTCAGTTAGCGGATGACACAACTCTGTTTTTGAAAGATAAAGAGCAAATACCTGTCGCTCTTAAGGTGATGGAATCATTCTCCAAGGCTTCAGGTCTAATTCTTAATCTTAATAAATGTGAACTTTTAAGTATCCATGACACCTCGGAAAAGATGCTGTGTAATATCCCAGTGAAAAAGGAGGTCCGTTACTTGGGTATATGGATATCTAAAGATTCCAAGTCTAGTATCAGTAAGAACATTCAGAATCCGATTAAAAAATCCAGAACAATCCTAAATAATTGGCTGCAGAGAGACTTGACATTATTTGGAAGATCATTATTGACAAAACTGAATTTATCTCCAGACTAATATATCCCATTTATTCTTTACCCCTTTCCACAAAAACCACTAAAGAAATAAACACCTTAATCTTTAATTTCATTTGGAAAAACAAACATCATTATATCAGGAAAGCAGACATGATTAAAAGTTATGAGGAGGGAGGAATAAAAGCGATTGATTTTGAAACCATGAACGGTGCTCTAAAACTAAGATGGCTTCAGTCATTTTTAAGAATTAGTGAAGATATTTGGTTCTCTTTACCTAAATTTGTGTTTAGAAAATTAGGTGGCCTAGATTTCCTTTTGAAATGTGACTTTGAGGTTTCCAAGTTACCCGTGAAACTCTCTGCCTTTCATCAACAGGTCCTGTTCTACTGGAAGATGGTTTACAAGCATAACTTTAGTCCACACAATGTCCCACTGTGGAATAACAGGGTGATTCTAAGGAGAAGAAAATCAATATTTATGGAGGGATGGATGGAAAAACAAGTTTGGTCTGTTGTTCATTTGATGAATGATGAAGGGGATTTGTTAAAATACGAGGAATTCAGTAATAAATATAGAATAAGATGTACACCGGAGGATTACAGAAATGTGGTTGATAATATTCCACGGGCTATGATTCATTTAATCAAGAATAATTTAGATCAGACTCCAATCCCTAGATTACGTGAAATAATAATCAATAACATAAACTTTGTAGAAAAAAAGTGCAATAACCTGGTTTTGAGAAAACTCCTAATTGAGGAAATATACCCTGGGTCCTCTAAAAGAACTTATTACTTAAAAAACTTTAATAAACAAGAAATTTGTTCAATTAGAACTAAATTTTTGAAATTTCCAATCCCTCCTAAATTTAAAGAAATCCACTTTAAAATTCTAAATGATATTTACCCTTCACAGGAATTCATTAAAAGAATTTTTAAATTTGAAATGGAGGAGTGTTATTTTTGTAAATCATTATTGGAATCAACAGAACATCTGTTCTATGAGTGTGAAATTGTTAATAATCTTTGGAAAGAAATATATAACTGGTTGAGGTCTAAATCTATCCAAGTTGAGTCATTTTCCTGGAATGGAATAAAATTTGGAATTTTAATAAGGAATAAAAAAGTTGAATATTTGATTAATAATATTATACTGTTTGCAAAATTTTACATTCATAAATGCCATTTTACAAAATCTCTTCCAGCTGTAAAAGCATTAAAAAATGATTTATTATTATTTTGTGAATCTTTGAAAAAAATTAATACAGCCCCAGCAGTCAAACTTTTCTCAATTATATCTGAATTTAAGTTGGTATAAACCAACGTTTATTTTATTTTTGTTTTTTTATTGTGATGTTGATCTTATTTTCTATCCCTGATTACTCGCATATAATTTGTTGTTAATATTTTTTAGTGTGCACTAAGATGTTATAATTTCACTCAAAATATTGTTGGGGAGGTGTTTTTGTATATATATTTTCTGAAAAGATTGTTGATTGTGAAGTTGTCATTATAATGGTTTTTGTATGTTAAAAAAATTAATAAAAAAAAATAATAATAATAAAAAATAAAATAAAAAAAAAAACTGTGGTGGCCATCTTGAATTGAGTCGACTTTTAAAACGCAATCAGTTGTAAATGCACATCCAGTGATTACTTTGTGTGAGCTTCATTAAAACTTGTCCTCTGGTTCATGAGATATTCTGCTAACGGTACAAGACACACACACATGACCAAAACCATCATCACAGCTTTGATTTTGGCCGTGGGCGATAAAAGTGTTTCTGCAGCAACTGGCAGATTTTTGTTTGTCCCTCCTTTGGCGGTATCCAGCAGTGGGATCCCTGAGGTGAACCTCCCAGGATCACAGCAGAGAGAACAAAACACATCATCCAGGTGTCATGGCCGAGTGTTTGTCTGAAAGGACTGAGTCAGCCAGTAATGTGCTGCTGGTTTTTAGAGTTTAAATCACGTTCTTAACACCTCCTCGTGTTAAATTGCAGTATTTACCGAAACTATAAGAACTTGCTGTATTTCCATCCCCTCCCTGTTCTGTTGCAGTGCAGGTCACATGGTGTCAGAGCACACAGGTGATTGGATTAACAGATCGAGTTATTTTGATTTAAGAGGTTTGTTATTGGACTCACCTAAGACTTGAGACATCCCCAGAAACACTCCATGAAGCACCAAACTTCGGTGTGGTAGTAACTGAAAGAGATCTCCAACTCTTAGCACTAACAGATCACACAAAATAATTATTTAATGATTTTGCCTGTGTTGGCACAATATCTCATAAACCATTGAATGGATATTAATGAAACTTTCAGAAACTAATTATTGGATTTATCTTTATAACTGATTAACATTTCAAGTCAATTCAATGTAAGATGGCCACCACAGCCTACTAACCTTACAAAACAAAAATGGCTATCATTTAGTCAAATTCACAAATATTGAGCAACATTTTGGTGTGATTGTAGCTGATAGTCATCCACAACACATACTCAGAGTGCTACTCTTCATGCAGCAGCTTCGCTTAAAACTTCAACATTAACTTTTGGAGTCAACCCTGTTTGTCTGTTAGCAAAATATCTCACAAACCATTGAATAGATTTTAATAAAACTTTTAGAAAGTAGCCATTGGATGATAGTCTACACCTGATTAACCTTTGAAATCAATTTAATTCAAGATGACTGCTACTGTCATGTACTGGGGTGAAGGAGGCGAACCCTGAGCGCAGACTCATGTTGAAAAAACAAAAACTAATTTAGAAATAAAAGGCAAACCCAAAACAAAGGCTGATGTGGCAGCAAAACCTAGACTAAATACAAAAACATTAACTAACTAACTAAACAAAACCTGAACAGACCTGAGACAAGAGATGAACCACTGGGAGACGAGAAGGCACGAGCAAACAGAAGGACAACACATCAGGGAGGCAACGTTTGACAATGAACCAGCAGAGAGGTGGAGAATGTGACCGGGTATTAAAGGCAGAGGGCGATTAGTGGAAGTGGGCACAGGTGAGATGATTATGGAGCTAGAGGCAGGTGTAGATGGGTGAGAAAAGGGAAGAGAGAGAGAGTGACTGAGGAGAAGTGAATGGTGGCTGAGGCACAGGGAAGAGACAACTAAATAACACAAACAATAAACTCGAACTGAAACATGAAGACAAAACATAATTCAAAAACCCAGATCCTGACAGCCACAACTAATCAACATTAACCAACACAAAAATTGGTTTAACTCAGGCAGTTCAATGGATATTGAGCTAAGACTTGGTGTGGTAGTTGCTGACAGTCACTTACAACATTTTCTGAGCATGGCATCTCAATTCACTTTTTTTTTCTTTTAGATTTTAACAAAACAGCGACTACTCTGTCATTTGTCAACATGAACTTAGTTTCAAACTCTGGCATGAAAAGTGGCCTTTAATATCTGTGCCATGTGTTAGCATTTTAATATTTTTTGAAGGTGACTCTCAGCTACAGCCACAACAAATGTATAGCCCTTTTTTGTTGGCTAAGGTTGATTAGTTGCGGCACCCATCTTGAATTGGCTCGTCTCCAGAGGTTAAGTTAAATCTTAAGTGCCTCCAACTGTCAGTGCAAAGGTTATTGGCAAAAATTGTGCACAGTGAGTTGCAGCTGAAGTGTGTATTGAGAATGACTCTCAGCTCCTACCATGTTGAATTTTAGGTCAATATCTGTCAAATTGACTGAATTAAAGCCATTATTGTGTTTTCTAAGGTCAGTTGGCTGCGGTAATCATCATGATTTGGGTCAACTTCAAAGGCTGATCAGTTATAGATGTATTTCAGAAAAACAGTTTCTGGGAGTTTTAGTCTAGTGGTTCAAATTTACCATTTGGCGATGGACGATAAGGATTTTAGAAAAGCAGCTGTTGCACCTTTATTAGTCTGGGAAGTTTCGATGGCCATATTTTATAAAGAATGCATCATTCTGCAGGGAGGAAGATTATTCACCCCTGCAGTTCAAGACCTCTTCACAGAAGTGAACTTCCCAGCAAGTTCACCCCGAGGTCAGACTGTGCAACGCTCAGAGAGACTGGAAATATCCCAGAAGCTCCATGACAGTCTCTGCAGGCCTCAGCAAGTTACCAGTAAGGACAGGACAACTGGAATCAAGCTTTTATGACTTACATTTGTAAGGTTGCATCTGAACCAACCACTTTAGGTGCACTTCTGTGGTGCTGTAGAGGTAAACATGGATCCAAAACGCAGCAGCAAATCTACAACAGCATGAGTGGGAAAAAAAAGGATAAAGATGTTAAAAGGACAGCCAAGGAAAGAGAATGTACTTTATCATACTGAGCCACAGTAAAACCTTGTTTTAGAGGCCTCTGAATTTATCTACACTTTGTCTCCATCTGATGATGATTGGTTTGTCCTTAAAATTAATGCAGACACTAATAAGATGACATAAAAAACCCAATAAAACGGTAAACTTCAACTTGTTTTAAACAACTTTTAGCTAAATAATTTCTGCTTACTCCAGTTAGGTCAATAAAACCTTGTGACTTGACCTGCTTGTGCCAGAGCAAACTGCTGCTGGGGCTTTTCTACAAACACATGAAGCTCTTTTTAAAATATTTTTCACAAACAGCAGCTAAACTTAACCTTTAATTGGACAGTAAGAGCAGCTTTGGCAGGTCGGATGAGTCTGCTTTACGTGCACTTCCGCAAATTATTAAAACAGCTTCCTACTCCTTCAAACTTCAGACAAAACTACAGTTAAAATTCACTTTCACACTTTAGCAGCATGAAATGTCAGTGATTTAATCTGATTGAGGCATCATGGCATTAGTGTTGAAGCCCCCTTAATACTGTTCAGCTGTTATTCTGCTAGTTGATTGATTTTCTATTAGCTACACCTCCTGCAGTTTTAAAAATCAAAATGCGTGGCTCGATTAAGAATAGTGCACTGTGACTTTTGGTAGCAGTACATACTGTGTATATGAAATTTGCCAAAAAAAAATCTCCATTGACAAAAACAGGATTTTCGCAGAACAAGTGAGAAACCCAAGTTCTCTTCAGAGCTTGGTCATTTTAATGAGGTTTTTGTTGAGATTTTACCACAGTATGTTCAGCTTTGAGTGTGACACTGTCACTGAAAATGCTGATTTGTCCAAACTTATTACTTACTAAATATTTACTCTTTTTATACAGCTTATATATTTTGTGTTTTTGTCTCTCACTGCTGTAAAACTTACGATTTTCTCTCAAATCTCTGCAGAGTGCAGAGACTCTGCTGATGTTTGGTTGAATTTCAGGCAGGAGCTGCATTTGGCTCCCTTCAAGATTTCTTCAGAATTGTTTATTTCCATATTATTTGACATGTTCAAGGAGCCACACACACTGCAGGAAAGAATTGATTTAAAAAGCTGTTTAGTCGTGATGCGTTGGCTTATTGATTTTTCTGTGACGTCAGGCAGCTCCAGTGCTGATTACAGCAGGCTGATCTGATACTGGAGTCTTAACTTTGGATTTTATGCAAAGTCCATGAAAATGTTATGCTGAACTGTTGAGCTGCAGCTTATCCTTTTGTTTTATGATTGCCTGAAAAAGAGATTACAACTTTACCAAAATGTCAAACGTGCCTCTTGAGGATTGGGCTCGGAGCAGCTGTTCGACCGCCGCCTCGGGGGAAATAGGATTTGACTTCAGCTGACTTTCATTTAAGTTGCTTCTTAAAGCTGTGTGAAGATAAACTGTACAAAAGGTCAAAGGTCAAATGTGAGAGCAGGTTATAGATCACTCTGCTCCACTGTTTGTATAATCAGTCGACCTCAAGCCTTCCCCTTTGAGAATTTCAAATATTTATGTTTGCTTTGGAGTTTTGACTCATCTTCGGCTCTGCAGCGTACGTGTTGGCAGGCAAGTAGAGGAGGTGAGTTCATCCACAACTAAGATAAGTTTATTAATTATGACAGCTGGTTAGAAGATACTGATGCAAGATGCACTTCTTTTTGTTTGTTTGGATGCTTTTAGTCAATTTTAAATGTTTCAACCATGTAAAGAACTTATTTTAGTTCTGTTTTCCAGTTCATTATTTTTATGAAACATTTTGACATTTCTATAGATTATTTTTTAATATTCTATTGTTATTACTTTTGTTGGGTAATGTACTGGGAAGGTTGAGAGAAGACCTGCAGGACTCAGTCTTCTAAGAGTAAATCACTTAACTCCTTAAACCCATTAATCTTCTTCTGCCAACGTCACTTCCCACTGCCCCAGTCCTGTCCAACAGCTCACAGTAACAGGATCCAAAACCACACAGGTCATAACAATATATTTATACAAATTAAACTGTCTAAACTAATTCAAGAAAAACTGAACACACTGGTTTTTTGGTTGGTTTCTTTTTTCTTTTCTTTTTTTCAAACTTTCAAAGCAGATTTTACAAAGCTTAAATATAAACATGGCTTCTGCTGCCCTCTAGTGGCCACTTGCGCACATCATTTCTCATCGGCCGGCCATTCATCCATTTTCTTTACCTGCTTCTCCTTTTTTGGGTCATGGGGGACACCTTTGCTGCTGTCTATCTCCAGCAGTCACTGTGTGAGAGGTGAGGGACACCATGGACAGGTCGCTAGTCCATCACAGAGACACATAGAAATAAACAACCAGGGACAATTTCGAGTTACCAGTCAACCGGAGTCAACCCATGTGAGCACAGGGAGAACATGTAAACTCCACCCAGAAAGGCCTCAGGTCAGAAAGAGATCCTGCAACCTTCTTGCTGGGAGGCAACAGCTCTAACCACTGCTCACAATTTTTTAAAGCTGAAAAAAAAAGTTTACTCAGATCTTCTTTCTTATGTGTAAAAGCCTTTTTTCTTACTTTAACCCACATGTGTTTGAGTGGGATCATTTATGATCTCAAATGTGTGTTGTTTATATGTATAATAAACACAAATAAAACCAAAAAAAAAGCCAAACTTGGTCATTTTAGTTGCTAAAATCAGTCAGTTACATGGGGACACAAATTTATATTTTTTGAAATGTGCACATTTGGTTCTGAAACGCTGCTTTTATAAGTCAAACCCATACGTTTTTTGCATAATAAGTAAGTTATTTTTGTGTTGGAATGTACCAAACAGTGAGTGAGCGCACAACAAAAAGATAATATCGTTACATCTCCCTCTAACCGTGCTGTCTGCTTCATGATCACTATCTAATGATGGTTTGCAAGAAAACTTGGACCGAAGGCTTAGTGGTTTCTGGAATAGTTTGGAAACAACTGTCAGTGAAATCAGCCAGCTGCAGCGTCCACAGATATGCAGAAACTGGGGGCCACTTTCTCTGGTTTGAACTGAATTAAGATGGACTGAGGTGAAGTGGAAAGTTGTCCTGTGGTCAAACAAATCAAAACCATGGCTGTGTTAAAGGAGTAGATTTTGCTGTTATGTTCAATTTCTAAACACTGTATGTTTCTGTTTTTAAGTGAACCATGGTTGAAAACCCAGAGAAGATAACACACACACACACACACACACACACACACACTCACTCACTCACACAGGCACAACCATTATTGCCTCCACCTTTCAGCAGAGGTCATAATGATCCCTTCATACTGCAATGCATATTTTTGTCAAATAAATCTTATTTTTTTATTACATATTTTATTTTATTTCAGCTTGCACTTTTAATGTTCTGTTGATGAAGTAAAAACAGCGGTAAAAAAACAGGGTGTGTCAAAATTAATGTATTGTTGCACACTGCGTGTTGCTAACAGTTTTTAATAATAGATTACAAAAACTATCATCTATTACATTATAGCATTTTGGAATATGTCTTAAAATGAATGAGTTATATATATGTATAAACATAAAAAGAACTGAAAAACAAGGTGAAATATAATCATTTTAGTCAATAAAATCACTTGTCTCTTCAAAGATAATATCAGTTCTCATCATCATGAAAGGGACTGTTGTAAAGTTCAGATTAGTCACAGAACCTTAACTTTAGCAGCTCTTTCTCATTTCCTTTTCGTTTTTATTGTTGCGCCAATGGAAAAAATTGCTTTAATAATTCAGCTTTGTCCTAGTCATAGTAAGCTCACTTTCTTGTAAGTTTTTACCCCATAGATATAATAAAAAACATCTGTTACAAGGTCAAAATTCACAAACTCAACTAAAGCAAAATACACCCGTGAAGTTTTAACATTGTGTTAATATTTAACAAAATCTGAGCCAGAAACAGAAGCTGTGTGAAAGGTCCAGACATGATTCAACAGCTGACAGAACCACCTTTGGCTGCATTAACATGACCTTATCCGTTACACAATCAGAGTTTTGTCCCAATACTCTTGTAAAGTTCAGGTTATTGCATTTTGGAGACATTATTATACAGTATATACACGGATCTCTTCAGGCCTGCACATCACGGTGATATCAAGGTCTACAGAGAGGTCTACCTTTTTAAACAGGACAGAAAAACTGGAAGGTGGTGAAACGGATGAACAGACAAAGGAAGAGAGGGAGGCAGGGCTGCATGTCAACAAAGAAAGGAAACAAGAAGTTACACACAAAGCAAGCACTGTCACAATAAAACAGGAAGTAGGGGAACACAAACAAAGAGCTTCATAAAACCATGTTGGTAGAAACAATTTTAAAAATTAAAAATGTGTAGAAAAACCAGAAACCTTTTACAGACAAAAAAAGCAGAAACTCAAATCCATCTAGACAAAAGGTAAAAAAATATTTGTTAGGAAGGCAGAATTCTTTCCAAGCAGACGTCACTTTGATTAGCTATGTTTCTGCTAATTATGGCCGCTCTGGTTAATTTATTTCAATTTTGCCATCAGAAATACATGGTATTTAACCTATTTTTCCCCCAAGGTGCTAAAGTGGTTCTTTTTTATGACTGGTAAAGATTTGTTTTGACTTGACCTGTGAATCTTTAAAAAATCTTTTGTACTATTCACCGTATATTAGGAAAAAAAATGGTAAGTAAGAAAATGAAATAGTTGTATTAACAATAACTGCGATGAGAGTTTTGAGAGAGTTGAAGGAAAGCGCCAAAATCAGTCTGGTTTACTTACAGTCAGGGTTTAGTTTCACATCAAACTGAGGTGTGTTTCTAATGCCTGGACTGTAGTAAGTGTCCAACCTGCAGTGTTAGAAATGACCACATGGTGGCAGACTTTCTCGCAGAAGAATCTGTGAAGGGGTTTCGACAAAATCAAGACATCCATCCATTTTCCATGGAAAACCTGCTTTGTTCTGAGGGGTACCAGGCTGCTGGAGCAGATCCCAGCCTGGGACAGAGGTGGGGCTCCACCACAGGACACACACAGAGACACACTTGATGCACACACACACTTTTCAAGCCAACTTAGAGTCTCTAATTGACTTGCTATTTTTTGGAAATGTGGAAGAAAGCTGGATTACTTACAGATAATCTAGTCGGTACAGGGAGAGTTTTTTTTTTCAGATCATTTTACAGTCAAATAAAATCTGTTCTTGTGACTGTCTGTGATTCTGTCATGTAGGAACAGATGCTGCCTGATAAGGCTGGTAGAAAGTTCTGCAAACTGTTTTTATGAACACTTCTATGAAAAGGCATGTTGAGGCAGAGGAGGGTGGTTTTCAGGTGGCTACACCCTCCTTGTTTGGATGGGAATAGTCTTCCCTCAGGCTGCCTGTTTCTACATGCCTTCTTTTGAAGAACTGATCATTTTGATACAAGGTTTTTTTTTTGTTTGTTTTAAAAAGTCAGACAATTTTTCCTCTTATCGTGTATTATAAAATGATACACGTTACTGCTTGAGGTGGGGATTTAAATGTGACTTTCTCGTGTTTAGTTTGACATATTTTTCTGTGCTGCCGGTTTTTTGTCATACTTGAGATATTTGCATTTAACACATTCCCTTCCTATTGGGATTATTGTAATATTTGTCTTAATCTTTGAACTAGAGTGTGTGTGTGTGTGTGTGTGTGTGTGTGTGTGGGTGTGGGGGGGGGGGTGTTAACATGCTGTGATACACTGTTCTGGAAAATAGCGATAAGATCACATGAAACCAATTTATTTCACTTCAGTAATTTTAGTCAAACAAATAATGTTCTTTCAAACAGGTGATACCAACGGGGCAAAGCAGTTTTTCTATAAAAATCTAGAAGTGAATATCTGGGAGAAATACTAAAGTGGTGAAAAAACAACATGCTCCAAAGAACAAGGAGATTCACACGTATACGATTTCCTGTTTAGGGGTCACCTGTGAGCCGAAGATTAGCCCAGCAGTCAGACAGTGAGAGGAGGAGGAGGAGAAAAGACATAAAATCTACACAGACTGTCTTTGCTCACTGAAGATACATCGGGAAAACCATTCAAATGAACAAAGGGAGTCAGTTTAAACACCATTAAATCAATTCAAGGTTGTTTTGTTTAATTTAAAAGTTTAATATTTATGTGGTGTAAAAACCTTTTGTCATTTTTTGATAGTTAAGCAATAATGTGCTGTTGAAGGCAAAGCAGCCACAATGTTTTTTGCCCCTGTCTCTGTGTGTATGTGTTTAATTGTCTGTTTGTTAGCAAAATATCTCATAAACCCACTGAACAGATTTCAGCTAAACTCTCAGAAAGTAATCACTGGATGAATATCTACGACAGATTAACTTTTGAAGTCAACCCAGTTCAAGATGCCCACCATGGCTCTTCAACCTTAGCCTACATATAAATGGCTACACCTCAGTTAATTTTAGATTTGAGCTAAAATTTTATGTTACTTTCAAGGTTTGACTAAAGCAGTTATAATGCCATTATTTCCCACTATAACGTTAACATTAAGAAAATTGCACTCTATGGTTTTCTTCTCAGCAACTTGCCTTAAAAGTATTAAATGTTTTTTTTTTTGTTTTTTGTTTTCTGGTGGATTTGAGAGAAAGCTGGGTTGAAGTTAGATTAATGAAGTGGCTAACAAACTATTAGCATGATCTGATCAATATGTTTTGCTCCATGTTTTGTATCATTTCCATATTTGCAAATATGAAAATCAATACAATATGTCCATCTTATGTTTGGTCGTAGCTCCAAAGAGCCGCTGCAGAGAGCAGCAGAATTCAGACCGCTGACTTGGCCCTTTGAGTATGTGTTGGTAATTACTCTCAACTACTACCACACCTACTTTTAGCTCAATATCTTTAAAATTGATTGAGTTATCGCCATGTTTGTGTTTGCTAAGGTTAATTAGCTGCGGTTGCCATTTTTAATAAGGGTTGAGTCCAAAGGTTAATCAGTCCATCCAGTGACCCCTTTATGAGTGTTTCATTTAAATTCATTCAGTGATTCATGAGATATTTTGCTAAAATGACAGACACATACAGTGCAAACATTGGCAAAAACACTGTCACCCGCCTTTCACCTTTAAGCAGCAGGCAATAATGAAATTAGGTTATTATGACAAAACAACTATTGTTTGCTTTATGAGTGCTGCAAAGAAAAAAGAATAAGATGATGGAAGGATCATGGTATAAACATCACACTGCCTTCACAAGTAAACACACTTTTACCTAGAAAACAACTGTGGTTTTATTTTCTATAACATGAAACTTAATGTCATGATTTCAAACAAAACAA
Organism: Kryptolebias marmoratus; assembly: GCF_001649575.2. NCBI lineage: Eukaryota > Metazoa > Chordata > Actinopteri > Cyprinodontiformes > Rivulidae > Kryptolebias > Kryptolebias marmoratus. The sequence goes on from NC_051449.1 coordinate 21,832,616, forward strand.
ATTGTAAAACACAACCTTTTTCCCACTCTTACACTAAATCAGTGGTTCTCAAACTGTTTTGCCGCACCCAATTTTGGAGGAAGAAAAGTTCTCCAGACGCAGCAAAATCTAAAAATTAGCTCTGTTTGCTTTTTTTTGTGTGACCTAAACACACAATAATAAAACACAAAAAAACCTCCTTTCCCAAGGGAGTGCACCACACAGTCTGAGGACCGCTGGACTAAACATGTAGTAGCTGTCCACTAAACAGAGGCTAAAAGTAGGTGTCAACTTAGATTTAAAACAAAAAATTTACATTTGAATTTAAATTTATACCATCTTTGTCTGGCACTTAAGTTTATTGTGTATATTTCTAATATGACTTTCAAGAGCTAAGTAATAAGTTTACTGCTGCTGTCTTTTTTTGTTTTTCTTGTTTAAACTCTGCTGCCAGAGTTGGGTGGTGGGTAGCGTGGTGCTTTCATGGAGCCCCCCTTGTCAGAACAGTTGCAGCAGAGGAAGCCCCCGCCTATAAGGATCAGACAGGAAGCTCCCCATCCAACGTACAAGGCGCTCCCGAACTCATACCTGTGAATGACACAATGGTCACATCGATGTTAATTCTTCCTCAGATTTTACAGCCTTCAAAATCTGCTTCAGGTCAGATTCACAATCTGAAAACGTTTGGTTTGATGTCATCTCCTGAGTTTAGTTTTCAACTTACACTTGGCATTTTAATTAATGGGCTTATTTACGGTTTCTGCCAAGGATTAGTTGGAAAAAAAGTGAAATGTTCCAAAACACAGACCCTGCGAGCACACAGGTAGCACTAAACATGGTGTTTTTAACACAAGCCTAATAATTTAACCTTGTTTGTCAGATTCTGTGCTTTCATTTTCAGATTGATGCTTAGGTAATGTCTGAGTGGACATTCAATTTATTTATTCACCAGGTCTTTTTTTCCAGACAGTCAAACTGCTCTACTGTATGTGAAGCTAATTTGTTTTTATTAAGGGTGCCAGTACTGTATTTGGTGTTGGGTTTTTTTTTTTGTTTCTTTTTTTTTTTGTCTTTGTCACAGTTTTTAATTTGCTAACCCGCTCTGAAGCTTTGTTTAATTAAAACAACTTATCAAACATACAGAAAAACTGTAACTTTTAGTAGCAGCACATCAGCCGGGGCAGATGAAACTCACAACAACAGAAACTAAAAAGAAGCGTAAAACTTATACACACAACTATGGTTTGAACAAAGCTCATACTTCACAGTAGAGACATCATTCAAAGTTGAAACGAGTCACAGAATATTGGACATTACATGACTGAACTGGTATTTTGATATCTTTTACAGTTTTTACACAATAAACACTATTTTTTGACCTGTCTAAACGTTCTAAAATGTTTCCAAACTCTTCTTACTCCCACAAACTTCCCACTTTTTACACCGTTTATCAACCAAACACAAATTTTTATTTATTTTTTTCAGTTAGTCTTTTGGCACCTTTAGTTGGCCTTTTATTGAAATTGAAACTTTTTTGGTACTCTTAATTAGGCCTTTAGTACCATCAGCTTAGTTTAGTTTAGTTTAGTTTAGTTTAGTTTAGTTTAGTTTAGTTTAGTTTAGTTTAGTTTAGTTTAGTTTAGTTTAGTTTAGTTTAGTTTAGTTTATCTTAATTTGTATCATTTCTGATCTGTTCAGCTGAGGTTTTTAAATCCTAGTTTAGTTGATGTTAGCTTATTATCAGTCTATTATATGTTAGTTTGGTTTTCTTCAGTTTATTTTAGTATGACTTGTTTTAGATAAGTTTAGTTTAGCTATTTACATCCTAGTTTCCTAGTTTGGTTTTTCCTCTGTTTATTATATTTCTGCTCATTTATTGTGTTGTATTTATGATGTTAAGCCATTTGAACTGCCTTGTTGCTGAAAAGTGCAATATAGATACATTTGAATTGTGACTTAATTGTTGGATTTTTGGCCCATAGACACACTGGCATCCTACAATGTTTATTCTGACATTTTTGTGTTTATTGTCATCTATACAAATGTACACACTGGGAATGAAAAGTAGTGGTTGTGTTTGTTTGTTGTTCGATTGCTCACTCACTCACTCACGCAGTGAATAAATGAGGCGGTGTACAACCTGAACCTACCTGGAATTGGTTGGGGTCAGTGGATTGTAGAAGTCCTGAGCTATTCTGTGGCCATACCACGATGTTCCAGTCAAAGCAAGCAGGCCTTAAAAAAAAAACATAAACAGAAAAAAAACCTTCAGTTATTCTTGTATTATACAGGTTTAAACTTGGTCAACTTTACCTCTCTTTTTTTATTAAGAAAATTAAAAGCAAAAAAAAGGAAATAAAAATACAGGGACTTGGTTTCTTTTGTTTGCCTCACCAGCAATAAGGAGGATGACCCCTCCAGCCAGAGCCACTTTGTCCTTCTGCTCTGGTTGTTCTGACATGCAGGTGGTGCACTTCATCCCCACCGTGGCCACCAGAATGGAAATAAACGACAGCAAAATGGCAGACAACATCAGGCCACGCGCTCCCTGCACCATCCCTGGAGACACAGGTTTTGGACAGATTAGATCTTTTACCGCTCATTCAAACTTTGGCTAAATGTTTGGGAACTGACGTTGAAAGGTTTTTGGGATATTGGGAGCACCCCTCTTTTCTATGTTTTGTTTTATAATGGCTCATACATATAAATGTTACTTGTAAGCAAGAGGTAGAGTTAATTTAATTTCCACCTAAAGAAAAAACTTCACCTCAGGCAAAACAGGCAGGAATTCATGCAATGAGATCACAATAATAACATTTCAATCACTCTGCTATTAGTCTTTTATTATAATAAAGTTAAATAATATCTGTGCTTGACAGATTTTAAATATAAGAAACTATGTGACAACAGCTATGGTTTCTGTCCCATTTAAATACGTGTTTGCCTCTGAGGAGACAGCTGCTGGAATCTGACTGACATGTCTCTACACGCCGGAGGTCGTTCCTGAAGAAAAAGGGCACTACTGTAAAGATGTTGGAGGGCCTGAAGCTCACTGTTACTTTGTTTTTGTCATAAATATAAACTCCAAAAAGAGACAGAAATTCGTAGACTGCACAGTCCACGAATTTGTCTACGAATGCATCATCTATGTTGTCAATGCTTTAATGTCTCCTGAACACACAAATTAAAAAAAAAAAAATAAGCATTTGATTCTGAATAATTAGGCTTATCCTGTTTTGACTATCATATAAAATATAAGATCTCATTTTAAAAATGATAAATAAAACAATACCTGGTAGTTGGAGGAGGGAATCATAGACTTTACACTGAATTTGTCCAGTGGTCTGATATACACAGGATTTCCACAGCCCCTCATACATGGCCTGGGCTGTGATGATATTGTCTCCAGCGTAGGATGAAGCCTTCCACTCCACCATAACTGTAGACGCTATGATCCCAAGGAAGCCAAAGAAGGCCAACGTGAAGCCAAGAAGCTGTATTCCTCCATTTGCCATTGTTCAGCTCCAGAAAGTAAAAACAATTAAACACAAAGATTAGGCCAAATGTTTTAAAAGAGAAAAAGAGCGTTTAAGGATCAAAAATTGGCTTATGTTCTTCCTGCTGGTTATGCCCTGTGAATTTGTGCCCCCGCAAAAAAAGAAGTCTGTGTACCTGTCCATCCTTAGAGAAAAAAAACTGGAGGAAAGGGAGGATCCAGGAATGCCATGGCCTCTTGTTGAGGTCAGAAGGATAAGAGTGACACCTTGTGGAGCCGAGCAAATACTGCAGTAAAGGAAACTTCTAAAACCACAAGATCCAGTAAAAGTTGTAACAAAACGAATTGTTAGAAAAAAAAAAGTTCTCCCTCTTTCATTTCCACAATTTTACCCATCAGGACATAATCGAAATGATTTGGTCTTTAGCAGGTTCTTAAATTATACAAATCTGGCCTCAAGTGTGAAAGAAATCAAGCACTACAGATTCCACCATGTTGTCATTTATTAAACAAAAAGAGCCATAATAGAAAGGCTGTGGGAGAAAACTAGTCCACTCTTGCTGCGTCTACAAGATTTAAGAGGGAAAACATCGGCCAGGTGCTCCTGATCAAATGTAGTACTTGGAATAAAAAAATATAATTCTTTATTTGTCCCTCAGTTGGGAAATTCCAGTGTATCAGCAGCAAAGTGGCATATAAAAACATACAGCATACACGCATTAAAACAATAATAATGATAAAAAATAAAAATGAACAACTAAAAAAACACTGCATGACAAACTATACAGTTTTGAATAAATAGTTAATGCAGATCTTAAAATATGTAAGCATATTAAGATAAAGTGGAACTGTATAAATTGTGCTGTTTATGTGTAAAGACAGGCTATGTACAATAATATTACAATCTCTGCATCATAGTACCTGCACTAGAGTAAGGGTTACGATTAGGGTAACCCTAACCAGGGGCAGTTGTCAGTCTTCCTAGGAGTGATGTCCCAGCAAATTCACCCAAAGGTCAGACCGTGCAATGCTCAGAACAATGACTAAAAATCAAAGAGCTCCATCTCAGACTTTACAGGCCTCGGTTATCAGGTTAAAGTTCATGGGAGGACAATCAGATAAAGACTGAACATGTATGACTTGTTAGGTAGGATTGCAGCAGAAAACTATTTCTCTCTAAAAACAAGATGATAGCAGGACTTCAGTTTGTAAAGTTTCATCTGAAGGAACCACAAGACTTCTGGATCTTTGTCCTTTGGATGGATGAGACCAAAGTAGGCATGTAATGTAGACACATATAAGCAAAAAACATCTCATATCTCATATCAACTGTTAGCACGGGGGTGGAGGGCTGATGGTTTGGGCTTGTTTTGTAGCCGCAGACCTGGGAACCCTACAGTCATTGAGTCAATCATGAACCCCTCTGTAGACCAAAGGGTTCTGGAGTCAAATGTGAAGACATCATGACCCAAACTGGGTCATGATGCAACAGAACAATGATCCCAAACACAGCAGCTAATCTACAACAGAACGACTCAAAAAGAAAAAAAAAATCAAGGTGCTGTAATGGTCCAGACCTGACCCTGATAGAAATGCTGTGGTGGGACCTTAAGATAGCAGAAACCTCAATGGAATGAAACAACATTGGAAAGAAGAGTGGGCCAAAATTCCTCCACATCCATATGGGAGACTGATAAAGTTCTACAAAAAGCTACTGAGAGTTAATGCTGCTAAAAAAGTTTCTACAAGCAGCTGGATCAGGGGGTGGACTTAGTGTTTCCTCACACAGCTTTTCCATGTTGGCTTCCTTTCAGTTTAATCAATAATGGCATGGTGAATCCGTTGTGTTTTTGAACACTCGAGGTTAGATTTGAATAATTTCACAACCTGGTAAGGACCAGATGTTTTTATCATGTCCTGAGAAGTAAAACCCTAGGACTGAAATAGGGTGGACTTTTTTTTTCCTTTTGACTGTATATTAAAAGAAAAAGCACAGTGGTGTTTAATATAACTTTACACAGTTATGGAGCTGTATTTTCTTTCCTTTAATTTGACATAACTTTACTAAGGCTTACAATACTTTTCTTCAAAAAACACATTTTCTCTCCTTTTTCAGTAAATGGTGATTCAGTTTTGCTGAAACTAACAGTCTGCTTATCTCAGGAGAAACCTTTTTTGTTGCTGTGAGCTAATAATATGGCAGAGTCAGTCGGTGTCCAAAGGTTTTTCTCTTTCCTAATTCAGGCTTGTTGTTTGCAGTTTGTGTCAGCTGCTGTGTAGATCCATGTGGACATTTATTTCAGTGCGATGGAATCTCTGTAACACAGGTATGTTGAATTTCTTTTTTTTTTAAACAAATTGGGAAAACATAATTAAGATGAGTTCATTCTTTTTGTGAAGGAATAGCAACTAAATAGTGGCAAGTTGTACATATATATCGAGAGTTATTATAGTTAGACTTGTTTTTATTCTCATCTGTTATTTGATACAAGCTTTTTGTGTGTTTTGACAGTAAAAATGGACAAAGAGTTGAGTCTGGCTCTGCTTCTGGTGCTGCTTCTCTGCCACAGAGGCAGCAGCAACTGGCAGAGCTTCTGTCCATACAGATGTCAGTGTTTCACTCAGGTTCAGGTGCTGTGTGCTGATGAGCGGATGATATATCTTCCTGAAAACATCTCTAGAGACGTCAAGGAAGTTATTATCGTGGTGTCATCTGTGGAGTTCCTGTTCGCCAACTCACTGCATGAGAGCCCACAACTTACCAAGCTAATTTTCCTGAACAATGCACTGCGTAGTGTTCACGCCAAAGCGTTCGAGCATCTGACTGAGCTGCAGGAGCTGGAGATCAGTGGGAACCTCGGGCTGAATCATTTACACATGGGAACTTTTTCAAAGCAAGAAAATTTGACGAAGCTGCTGCTCAACTCCAACAGATTTGAGACTATTCTTCCTGGTATGTTTGGTTCCCTGAAACAGCTGGAAACACTGCAAATGAAGAACAACATTATATCAGATCTGCCCTCCTTTCTTTTCCTGAACCTTACCAAGCTGCGTGTCCTAGACTTGTCCCAAAATAAACTCGAGGCAGTGAGAAGAGAGACTTTTTCTGGTCTGGCAAGGTTAGAGATTCTGAAAATCAACAACAACCTCATTAGCAATCTTACATCTGGCACCTTTCATAGTATTTCTCATCTCACTGAGCTTCACTTAGAGGGAAACAAGTTAGAACAGCTGAGTGATGGCATCTTCTCCGCCTTGACAAATGTAAGTGTGCTGAACCTTCGAGGAAACCTTCTGACAGCTTTCAGTGATAAAGTCTTTGGATATGAGCCATCGAATTTAAAGGAGCTGAACTTGAAAAGCAACAGACTGGCTGAGCTGTTGTCTCTGAGCAGTCTAACCTCGCTGACTGACCTTATCTTATCAGCTAACCAACTTTCCAACCTCACAGAAAACCTTTTCAGAAATGTTACCACCCTGGAGAACCTGGACCTGTCTGAAAACCAGCTCACCTCGCTGCCTGAAGTTATCTTTAAAGATCTTTTAAGCATCAGGGAAATCCTGCTCCATAATAACAATCTGAAGAAGGTGGAGGCTAAGCTGTTTGAGGACCAGGCACTTGTTCAGAGGCTCTATCTGTCTGACAACCAGCTGGAAATGCTCCCTGAGGGTTTTTTGGACTCATTTATCTTCCAGCCCACTGTGAGGCTGCATGGAAACCCCTGGACATGTGACTGCCGCCTGGGGTACCTGCATGACTGGGTGTTGCACAACAGTCAGGGTGTAGACATGCTGGACAGGATTGTGTGTGGAAGGCCAGATTTTCTAAAACAACGGACTCTTGTTTCCATCGACAAGGGTCAGCTGGTGTGTTACCTGTCTGACGAAAAGATGCCTGATCTCGAGTCCTGCAGCCTTCAAATGTCGAACAACACTTTGACCGTCAAGTGTAAAGTAGAGAAATGCTCTCCAATGACAGTGAGGGTACAGTTTCAGAAGGAAAACGGTCACATTATGGAGCATCTTCTGAAAAATGAGGCTGATGATTCTCAATGTAGCAACGAGACAGTGATAGAGAACACAGACAATTAGTCTGTTCACGGTGCAAATTCTTCCTTTATACCTGAGTCGATAAAATGTCCTCCCTGTCAGTCAATACTGACTCAACAAACCAAACTCACCAGCTGATAACCAGCAGGAATGTAACTGAATGATAAGAAAGGTGGATGAACTTTGTCTTTAAAGGTTCAAAGGTCAATTCTCACTTTTTACTTGTTGTGGCTAAAAAGAACAATGAGAGAGCAATTAAAAACCTGTTAGACTGTGTTTTGTCTTTGGTTTATCTCTCCTGCAAGCTTCCTTTTCTGTTATCTGCCACCATGAAATCAGGTGATCATGTAGCTGTGTGTGCGTTCGTATGTGTAGGTGTGTGTATGTTTGTGTGTGGGTGGGTGTGGACTTTGGTAAGTTGTTTTAGAACAATTAGAACATCTATGAAAATGTTGTAAAATCATGAGATCATCAAAAAATACTTTTCTAGTAGACATTTGATGTTATAGTAATAAGTGAAGTGAAGTGAAATTTATTTATAAAGCACTTTTCAGCAGCAAGGCGATCCAAAGTGCTTTACAACACAGGAACAACAACAGAATCAAATACAGAAATAAAAAAAAACATCAATCAGGTAATTTTAGCTAATAGTAAGTTTGGTATAACTACAACAGGTAATTTGAGTAAACTAACAAAGTTTTTTTTTATTATTAACACTTCGATTTGGAAGAGTCTATCAAAACATAAAAAAAACATTTAGCTTTGTTTGCAAAAAAAAATTGTCAAGGTTTAAATTTGTCATCTCAGCACCAACTTCGATTATTTTGCTCTGCGACACTTAATATAATTTTCTGCCCCTTTCAAACAGCAAAAAAAAACCTATACCCCAATCAAAACCTTTGTGGAAAGTAAGCCAGGGTTGTAACAAGTGTGTGAGATCAGTTAACATGAATTTCTGCAGAATTTTAAAACCATATTGTCAAGATTAGTGGTTGGTTGGAACCCAAAATGCAGGCAGACACAGAAGAGCTATAAAGAAAACTAATTTTTTAACAAAATAATCAAAACAAAAGGCTGACGAGACAGCAACTAAAACTGATTAACAAAAACTTATAAAAACCATGATTGCTAAAACACGAGGGGCGAGACACGAGGGACACCAGGCAGCACATGGAAGCAACACAATGAACCAGCAAGTAAGTGTGGGAGATGACCAGGTTTAAAAGACCGAAGGTAATTAGGAGAAGGGGGCACAGGTGAGTGACTACTAACTTGGGGCAGGTGAAGATGGGCGTGACAGGCAAACAAGTGATTGGCTGAGGACATGTGAATGATGACGGAAACACTAAAGACACAAGGAGCAAAACACCAAAACTAAACACAGGAACCAAATAACAGAATTAAAGAAACTATAAACCTAATAGAAGAAACTTAAAGAATAACTTAAACAAAACCCAAATCCTGACACATACAATGCTCCAAACTTATTTGGCTCATTTTACCTGAATTCACCCTGTATTCTTCTCTGCAAGGAATTAGAGAAATTATGTGACGTTTTAGCTTAGTTTAATTCTCCACACATTTTTTATTCGTACTTAAGAAAAGCAGAAGTAAACTGTCCTATTTATGAGTTCAACAGTTTGAGGCTGAGCAGTCCTCCCCTGATTACCCTGCTCCTCCTGAATATTTAACGGAGGAAATAAAGAGTGACGGAGGAGGAAAGCTTCAGCACAGCAAGGCACACAGATGGCTACACCTTGAATACAGCACTCTAACTTCTGGTTAACAAGGGTCAAATGTCAGGAGGTCAATTGGCCCTTTATTTCTATGTAAATGGCACAACAATTTACAGCACTAAAAGTGGTGGCTCTGGAATTTCCAAATGTTTGGAGAAGATGCCATTAAGATGGAGGTAACCTTTATTTGTCTAAAACTGTGGCGTAAAAGACATTTAAAAGTCACAGGTTGTTAAAGCTGATGAGCTGTGAAACAATTAGGAATCAGTATGAGTTATTTGCAAAAAAAAATGATGTTTTACAATAAACATTAATACTGGTACCTAAAAATATTTTTAAAAGAATTTAATATTTTTATGTGAGAAGTTATATTTATGTCTCAGGGAGGGAGTTTCTTGTCAAACTAAATCCCTCAATTATTGCTACTTTAACAATTTTATGTGTCTGAAATTTTTAATTGACTTGTTTATTAACATTTTTTTAATGCAATGATTTATTTAGTTTTATTTTATTTTGTGTTGTAAAATTGGAGCTAACTACCAAAAGTAACTTTCAGAGTTTTACCTAAAGTTGCTCTTGTCTGTTTTAGGTTTAAATTGTAAAAAAGAAAACACTAAATGTAGGTGTCACTGAGGAGCTCTGCTCTAGCATGTAACAAGCTAAACCTCACAGTTAAATTAAATCCAGCTACTAGCTAGTGAAAACAAAATTAGCAAATGAAAAGAAAAATGTCTTTAAAGAGCTTATAGAAACCCCACATTGCCTCCTGTATGTGTGTGTTTTCTGATACCATGTTAGTGTAGCAAATTTATAAAACAAAAAGAATTTATACAATTCTAGGTTTGTCAACAGCAGAAATAAGGTTTGAACAAGTTAAAGCGACAACAACAAGCTAACCAAACTGTTTACTGTAAAACTCTTAAGAGTGGGGAAAGTATGATTCTCTTAGCCGGTGTGTCAATCATTCGTCCAAAATTAAAAAATACAGTGAGTTGCAAAAATATTTATCCCTTGGTATGTTTTTAATTATTTGTTACTTTGAAATTTAAATTGATTTTCAACATAGTGTGTTTGAAATAATTCTAAAAAAAATAAATAAATACAAAACGTATATAAGGGTGCCTGTACATGATACACTGCCCTGAAGTTAATACTTCAAGCATCAAGTCTCCTCAGGTCCGTCTCCATGATCTTTGTCCATCTAACATCTGGAGTTTCTGTCTGCTCTTCATGACCAAACTGCTGCAGCTCCTTCAGGTTGGATGGTGCTGCTTGGGTCCAACAATCTTTAAACCAAACCACAGATTCTCAGCTGGACTGAGGTCTAGACTTTAACTGGACTAATCCAGGACATTTATCTGGTTCTCCTTAAACCAGAGGAGTGTTTAGAGTCACTTCCTGCTGGAAGGTGGACCTCCAACTGGGTCTCAAATCTCTGAAAGACTTAAACAAGTTCATCTCAAGAATTTATCATGTTTTATATAAGCGTTTTGTATATGTATTTTTATATTCCATTTTCATTTTAACACTGTCTGGATTCCCAGTCCCTACTGATAAAAAAAAACAACCCCACAACATGATACTGTCACAACCATGCTTCACTGCAAGGATGGTGTCTCAGTATAATGTAAGGTATATGACTTAACATGGTGTCATCCATGATAATCAGAAAGTAAAATTACTTTCATCTGATCATAGCTCCTTTCAAGTTTGGGGAATCTCCAATTTGCCTTTTAATATACTGTATTACAAAGAATCTGCCTTTTTTTTCCTGCTACTCTTCCATGAAGCTCAGCCTTGTGCAGCACAGGGGTCCTATAGACAAATACTTCTGTTTCTAAAGCATTTTATATAGGCCCATTACTTATAATCAAATTGAAAATCTCTTAAAATTCCACATCATAAGGCAACAAAATAGAAAAAGACAAGGGTGGTGAATATTTTTGTAAGCCACTGTACCTCCATAAAATTACTGAAACTTCAGAAGCTAAAGGAGTTATCTTCTTTACCAAACCACTGACAGCATTATTCACCGTCAGCTTGTCCAATTACCCAGAGAACATAAGGCAGGATGCTCTGATTGACCAAGATTTGCTGGGAACTAGTTAGTCAGATTTCATTTCTCAATCCTGTGCACACCACGATCTACAAACAGAAGGTTCCGATCGAAAAGAAGAGAAACAGAGGGGGAGAGACATTATCTGGTGAGACAAACAATGTCCAAAACAACACAAAGCACTGGGGGGGTTCCCACAGAGTTCAGTCCAGCCTGTGAGCCCGGAGGTGGAGAGGGCAGTGCTGGGTCTTCAGGACAAAGAGTAAAGGTCAGCTGAGGCTCAGAGCCTGAGGCGAGAACCCAACAGGAGACTTCTTGATCAGAAAATCTAAACTAAATTCACATTTTAAGAAACTGTAAGTGTGTTATCACCAAATTTGTCATCAACAACATCAAAAGAAGTCTAACCAAGCTGTTGACTTCTACTCCATCACAGTCATGTTTTTTTCTCCTCAATGACACATTATAAGGTCAACCAATGCTAGTTGCTATTATGTGGACAGGTGTCCATTAGCGCCACTCTCTTAGCCAGTGAGAGGGTGACACACATTCTCCATGATACGATGACCCAAACATCTCAAGAACACAAATAGGTCTTTTTGCACACTCAAACTGCGATCCATGCTTACAAACAAGGGTCATGCTTTTCCCCTCAGTGCACCCAGACCCCTGGATTTAGGCTAAATTGGTGTTGGTGACCAAATTAAGAACAGCTGACCTGATGTGGGTGTTAAGTGGACGTGGAGATGTCACCATAATGGTAATCTTTCAGTGCACTGGTTCACTGGCTTTTGTCTTGTCCGCTCCTATGGGAGGATAACAAGAGGCTATAAGCTCCTTATCATCACATTACAATTATGGAGGAGGAATCGGGAACCATGGCCCTCTGGACCACCTCTCAAAAAGCTAGGCTTGTTGTGTGTCAAACCTCCCAGATGGAGAGGTTTCATTGTGCATGCCTGCAGATCTTCATTGTTTATATCTTGTTCTATAGGGAAGAGTCATTATAACACTCAGCAGTTTGTTGCTGCCAAACATCTAAAGTACCTCCCACATTTCAATTTCCAGCAGCAGAAGTTCGAGTTGCCATTCTTTGATGGCAGAAAGGCATTAAAAATATATTAATCATGAATCAAGACATGGTCATTCATTCAGGTTTTTTTTTTTTTCTTCTGAGTACAAGTACAGATTTTCAGAAAAAATCTCAACTTGCTTAAGTTCCAATCACCTCCTGGTAGACCCTAATACGTTGTTTCATGGTTTCATAAATTTTCCTTTTTAAGATAAACTCCCCAAAACAAAAAAAATTTTACAACTCAGGTTTTACAGACACTTATTCTTTGCTTCAATTACTTACCATATAACAGAAATATTTAAACCTATTATTTACTACAGTTTAGAGGACTATTTTATCTTATTGTGAATAAAGTACTGTGCTGTAACAAAGATTATAATTCAGTTTCAGTTCAATTTAGTTTATATCGTGCCAATCATAACAAAAGTCATCTCAGGGCACTGTACAAAAACATTCACATATATTATAAAAACAATTTAGTAAAGGTTACCTATCTAAGGAAGCCAGCAGATTGTTTTGAATCTTCATTTTGTCATAGTCTCCATTCCTGAGCAGCACATTGGCAACAGTGTATACGAAAAACTCCCTTTTAACAGGAAGAAATCTCCAGCAGAACCAGAACCAGAACCAGGCTCAGGTCAAGCGGTCATCCGCTTCGACCGGCTGGGGTTTGAGAGGACAGGAAAGAGACACAGACAAACACAGAATGACTGGTCCAGGTGGAGTTTCTATGTGAAGATAAACAAAGAAAAACACATGTTAATGACAGAAATAATTACAAATACAAACATGGAGAGTAGACCAAATAAAGACAGCAGCAGAGTGAGGAAATGTGGTCCATTTGTCCTCCTGCAGTCTGAGCCTATAGCAGCAGAACTGAGAGATAGCTCAAGAAACCCAAACCAACCCTAACTTATGTAAATGGACTCAAACTGGATGTGTTTGTTATAAAGAGTACCTTTGTTACTTGGCATTACTTAAAATTTTGATTTTGAGTTAACTTGGGGGGCATTGTCTTCTTTCTTAAGAACAAACAAATTTCTCTCAAAATCCTTGTGGGTGTCTTGAATCTGTCTCAGTGTAGTTTCTGAAATTTTAGAGTGCTGAATTTGTATTTTTTATCAATATTTTTTTTAAACTCCAAGTGAAATTCAAGCCTAAATTTGCTGGGACTTTGTGAAAATGTATTTTCTCACCATTTTCTGTCTTCAACTAGTCCCCACTAGTCACAGCCCACAGAGATACTACTTTTAAGTTCTATGTTGACTAAACTAAATGTTGAAATCGGAAGGATGCACTTACAATTTAATTCAGTGCTAAAGTACAGTAAAATGCTGCTAATGATTAATTATTGTTGGCTGTGTTGCAGATGTTGACAGGATCTTTGGAATATCGCAACTCTACACCATCCTCAAATTAGTTGCTACTTGCAATGATTAGCATGTATTTTTTGTTTATTTTATTGGTCTTCATCACTTGGACATTTCCAAATATTTAAGTTGACTCTTAACCACTTTCTTCCTCCTGTGTAATATCATTAAAATTAAAATCATGTTGTCCCAAAATGATGCAGACAATCTCATCCATCACTTCAAGGCTGGACTATTGTAATTCTTTATTATCTGGGTGTCCAAAAAAACTTTAAAAAGTCTTCAGTTGATCCAAAATGATGCTGCCAGAGTTTTAATGAGAGTCACAATTCAGTCCAATCCAACCTTATTCAATTCAGTTCAACAGTTATATTCACGTTTCAGTAAATAAATAAATAAATAAACAACTAATCTTTTAATCAATTTGTTTTCCCACGCTTAACATGCATAGAGATAGTGGGGTGGGCAGGATGAGGGGTTGGGGGTGGGTGGGAGTGAGGGATGGGGGTGGACACAGCAGAGAAGGGATCTGCTGGTGTTGAGGTTGTTATGCTTCTTCAGTCACACCAGAACAAAAATGTTCAAACTGAATTTGAAGCTTCTACATTCTTAGACATCCCACTGTTGCACAGCACCTTGGAAAAATATTCACACTTCTCAAACATTTCCACATTTTGTCAGGTGGCAACCACAAACTTCTAAGTGTTTCACTAAGATTTTCAGTAATAGACCAACACAAAGTAGTGGGTAATTGTGAAATGGAAGGAAAATGATGCATGGTTTTCAAAATGTTTTACAAATAAAAACTTAAAAACTGTGGTATGCATTTCTTTTCATCTCCCTTTATTCTGATACCCCAAACTTAAATCCAGAGCCACTACCTGCCTTTTAAAGTCACCTAATTAGTAAACAGAGTCCAGCTGTTCTGTGAGCCTCAGAGGTTTGTTACAGAACATGAGACCAAACAGCACCATGAAGACCAAGGAACACACCAAACAGGTCAGGAATAAAGTTGATGAGAAGTTTAAGCAGGGTTAGATTATAAAAGAATTATCAGCCATTACATTACTCAAAGAACCCAGAGTCTGAAGAAAAGGGCAGACGTTTTTGTCCTGGCTCGGCTAATGGCTAGCCTTATTTTTTTTTTTTATTCGGGCTAATAAAACAACTCTTTCTCAAAAAGCAACATACCGGTGTGAAAGAGCACTACATTTGCTGATATTAAAACTCTACATTTTTGCATGTTTTATTTGTCAGTGTTTCCTCAAATGAACAATGTTCGGGGTACTTTGTGAATGTATGTGTGCTGAGCGTACACCTTTATATGCCACCGATGATGACACTGCAAACGTTTCAGTCCAGCTGATCGGTGCGTCTAGTCAGTCCATAAGTTTACCCAACTTCCAGTGGACAGATCGACTCAGCACCATCAGCATATTCACAGTCCAAGCTCAGCACACACATATTCATGTATGAACACAGATGTTAGGTTGAGAAAAAAGTGACAAACTTAACAAATGGTGTCATGCAAAAGTGCATGCAGAGGTCTGATATGAGCTAACATAGTATACTTTTACACCTGTTTGTTGTTTCTGAGAAAGACTTATTTCATAAGCCTGAAAACGACTAGTCAAACAGGCCCTCATTTGGCTAGACATTAGCCTAGCCTGGATGAAGACTTTTGCTCTTTTCTTTCTATTTTTTGTACGATTGATGTCATGTACCAGTTATTGATAATTATTTGACAGAACATTACTTTTAAAGTAATCAGACTATTCATGTAAGACCCCTACCTTCCTCTCAACACATTTAATTTAAAGATAAGGGCTTGTGATGAAGAAACAGAGTTACACTGTTTTAACACATTATCATCTCTCTGTGTGGCTTCGAAAAGATAAATTTTCCTCTCCCAGTGTTATCTTGTCTGTCTGATTGTAAATTCACAGCCGGAAGCTTCTCTTCCACGGCTGTGGTGTTGGGTTGTTCAAAAACAACAAGCGAAATCCAAACGGGCTGAACTGGTCTGAAGGGACAAAGAGTATTGTTCATTCACCATTGATATCGAGTGCATAATCCATTCATTAGCTGTGATGAGAACCACTGCTGACTACTTCCACCCCCATCGAGCACTAATGCAAACCCCAGTGAGGCGTTTCACCCTCCGAGGTTTCCGGTGTGACAGAGGCAGAACCTGTCACTGTGGGTGGAGGCCATCAATCATGGAGCACAGGGTTCTACCCAGCTTCATGTTCACCATTCTCTTCTTTACAGTGTTTGACAAAATGCTGCAGCTTACAGGGGTTTGATTTGGGAGGGACAACAGGAGGGGAAGAAAGCAACTGGACAAAATGCAGACGTATGGGCCTGACGCAAGCTCCTGTTGAAACTGCTCCTTCCGAAGCTGCCTATGGGTTCACATATAAGTAACCTGTCAGCACTTCACAGCTCTCTGAAGAGGACAGTGTGGTCTAAAGAGTGTTCAGAGAAGCCTTTAAGCCCAGGACCTTGGGGAGCGACCAACAATAAGCCTTCTTTAGCATGGTGAAAGTGACAGCGTGGTCCTCCCCCCCTCCCAGCCATTAAACCTTTTCCTGGATAAACAAGTGGAAGGCCCTTTATGAAGATTGAGAGGGTCACAAAGAGAGGAGCCATTGAGCCACTGAGGGGCCCGTTTTTGTTTTTGTGTTTCGGGGGGTCTTCTCAAAGGATGTTCTGATAGGAGGGGGAGCTCTGTTTTTGTCTTTTAGTCCTCTTTACCGTCAGACTTCTCTCAGCTGAATTGAACAGAGATGTAAGCTGCTTTAATATCTATGAGAGTAATAAAGAAATTCGAAGTCCGATACTTTTATTTGAAAAGCTGAAATGAAGAAAAACTGCATATTGATGCGTATGTTTCCTACAAGCAGTTTACTAATCCATGGAGAATATTGTAAACTTGTGCGTTCTTTACTTCTTTTTTGTATCAAAGTTTTTATCTGATCCTGTAAACTCTGAAGCTATCTGATTTGCAGCTCAGAAATCATGACTGTCGAACTCGTCTCTGTCTAAAATAAGTGTTTAATGCTGTCAAAGTGAGGCCCTTTTGTTGATGGACCGTCAGCCTTGTTGATGGGTTGTCAGATTTAGGGTGACATGTTGTTGGAGTGGGTTTGTGCTGGAAGTGTGAGTGACCCCTGGTCATGCTCTGCTTGTGACCTGTTGAGTGAGCAGCATACTCGAGACAATCCCTCGGCCTGACAGATCTCCAACGGTTCAATAAAGCAGCTGGGTCGGATCCTTTGTGCTGATGCCGATACACTATTTTAGAAGGACACACATAACGACAATAAAACTGCCTTTACTATCTTTACTCCAATGTGAGGAAGCAAAAACTGATCATTTAGAGGTCCATTACACAAACTTTGAAGCACCTGTTTATCGACTAATCCTGTTTGTGTCACAATTTCTTCTTTTCTAGTTTTCTTGTCCTCTTGTCCATTTTAAAATAGCTGCTTTTGGAGGCATTGGTAGTCTTGTGTCCTAATATCTGTGTCAGTGTCCTTTCGCAGCTTCAGTTTAAACCAGAAGACTCAGTCTTACTGTGCCAATGTGGAGATAACTCTTTGATCAGAAAGAAAGCTCCTCGTTTAAGGTGGCAAAGCATAAACAGTAAAGGAACCTTATTACTATTCATCCGCTATTCTTCCATTTGTCACAGTTTTTGATTCACTACTTGCCCAGCAGCTTTGGAAAAGCCCATCAAAAAAATATATAAAAACGTGTGGCTCGCTTGGAAATAGTGCACTGTAACTTTTAAACACAACGTTGATGAAATTTCCAAAAACTTCCATATCACAACAATAGGATTTTGGCCAAAGGAGTAAGAAAACCCAGCTCCTGCTTGGAGCTCTGTAGCTCAGACACTCTTCACAGTAGAAACATCGTTCAAAGTTTAAACTGGTCACAGAAAGTTGGACTTTATGTAACTGAAGTGATATTTTCATGTCTTACAGTTTTTATACAATCGCAGCTTAGGTTTTGTGATTTTTACAGATTTGACCACAGAATGTTTAACTTAGTGTAATGATGCCACACTATCATTTGAGCTGTCTAAACTTTCCAAATTGTTATTATTATGTTTTACAGCTTTTACAAAGGCATGTTCACCCAGTGTGTCTCTTATTGTTATAGGACTTATTATGGGTTTTCTCTCAAATCCTCCCAGAGTGCAGAGTGCACAGGTCCAGATTCTTCCATTGTAGCTTCGTTGTATCTGAGCTCAGAATTTTCTGTTCAATTATTACAAAGGAAGTGAAAAATGATTATTAGGATTTAGAAAACAAAGTTACTGGATGTTGGAATTTTAGCCTTTAAATCTTGATCTTATTTATCCCAGTCAGAAGATCATAATCATTTTTATTTCAGGATGATTTCCAACCTGTCAGGGGTGCAGGTGGAGCAGCGAGTGTCTGTAGACTGTATCCCATCCTTTTTCTGCTCTGACAGGCTTTAGGGTTCAACACAACCTGTCAGGATCCTTACCTCATTAAAGACTTATTTTTCCTGTCAAATATCATACTCAAATGTGGACAAAGCACTCAGGACAGGGATCCATTTAGTTGCATTTAGATGTCTGTCTGCCACAGATCTGAGCTGAAGTCAAACACACAGCAGCATCTTCTGTGGGCAGCACTGACTACTCTGCCCTGGATTCAACCATCACAGTACTTTCACAGGTTGTGTTAGAAGTCACATTGCATCACTTTAGCAAAACATATTTTATTCATCTTAGAAAATGCAGTGCTTTCCGACTTGTCAAAGATTTTTCTCGATCCACTAGGGCACGTGAATGGTGCCATATAAAAATAGAAAATACAGCAAGAAAAGTGGCCAAGAACATCTAATTTCATATACATATAAAATACACAAATGTTCCTAACACAGAGAAAGTTTTCTAAAATATTTACAAAATGTACAATACTGTGTTTAATAGCCTTATTGTCCTTTTTTCTCACAGTTTTCTCTGAGCAGTTCCTACCACGGTCTCCACACAGAGTCCGAGGTGACAGCAGGCGCCACAGGTGACATATGATGGAGGTTTTGTGCAGTCAGCGGTGTGAGAGCTGCACTGGGAACAAGAAAGGCAAACTGTCCATCTGGTGACGGCAACACCTGAAAGCCACCAAACACCTTCACTGCTTCTGGGGAAATGTGCATCTGGGAGCTACTTTTCAGCGACATCTGAGGGGCTGAAACCGCCGGGATCTGTGTACCAGTCTGTCCCAGGGCACCCAGAGGAAATCCATGGAGGTTCACAGAACTGATCTGGGTCACGCAGGCAGCGAGGTGGCTGAGAAGGCGGGTCCTCACCTCTGTGTTCACCCCTTCACACGTGGACAGGAACCGAGTGACCTCTCCGACACACTCGCTGAATCCAGCTCGGTATTTAGCCAGGACAGTCGGGTCTGTGTTCACAGCAGCTGGAGGAGAAAACAAAGCCAAAGACGTTCACATATATGGATTAGAAACTATGGCAGAGAAAAATAAATAACATTTTCCTGAAATAAAAAAAATCACATCTGAGAAAATTCTAACATAAATAAATTACTTTAAGGAATACATATCGTTCACCACCTCTCATGCCCCAGTTTTAGATAAAGATCATCTCATGTTGAGAAATGACAACGTTGTAGCCGTTTTGGTCAAACCTTGAAAAGATTTTTATGCTAGATCTCACAAGACGTGTTAGCGCTCAGAGTATGTTTAGTGAATGACTCCCAGCTACTACCACAACAAATTTTAGCTCAAAATGGCCACCACGAATCGAGCTTACCTTAAAAGGCAATCATTTCTAAATCTACATTCAATAATTACTTTCTGAAATTTTAATTCAAATTCGTCCAGTGGTACATGAGATATTTAGAGATATTTTAATCAAAACTCTCACACAATTTGGATTATGTGAATTTATTAACTCTCAGCTATAATTACAAAAAATCTTAACACTGTATTTATAAAATTAACTGAATTATGTCAATATGTGTTTTCTAAGGTCATTTGGCTGTGGCAGCCATCTTTAATCGGGTTAACCCCAAAAGTTAATCAGTTGCAGCTGTGCATTCAGAAATTACTTTCTGCAAGTTTCATTCAAATCTGTCAAGCGTTTCATGAGATATTTTGCAAACAACATTATCGCCCATCTCTTCGCCTTGTGGCAGCGGGCGATGAAAATCAAAAGATGTGTTTCATTAATGCAGTAAAACTGCTAACGAAGTGAGATGCAGGAGAGATGAAGGCAGGGTTTACACACCAGACATCTGAAGTCTCTGCAGGTTTCTGAGGTGCTTCACAGTCATCTCCAGGATGTCCGCCTTCTCCAGCTTGGAGTGTCTGGAGCTCTTAAAAATAACAAAAATAAAAAAAAGAGTTTTGAATGTGTTCGTTTAGTTCTTACAGTCAGCCTGTGAGCTCATCTTACATCCTTCTTCAGCGCCTCCAGGATCAGGCTCTTCAGCTGCCCCAGGCTCTCATTGATGCGGGCGCGTCGCCGCTTCTCCATGATGGGTTTGGACGACTTGAGTGAGAGAGAGAAAAAAAGAAACTAAAATCAAAAACGTGTTGATCTATAGTTTCTAGCATTCCTCAGAAGGTATCACAGCTTCAGTAATAATGTTCAGAAAGTTTACCTTCCTGTTCTCCGACAGAGCCCGAGGTCTGTCCGGTGTCGGGTCCCCGGCGAATGGAGACGTCCCTCCCGGAGTCCCGGCAGGCATCTTCCAGGTCACAAAACACAAGCGAGCAGAACGATGAGAGATGAGTCCGCGGCAGCGAGTCCCGGCCTCTCCTGTCAGCCCGCGAGCACGAGGACACCTCTGCGGGCTGTTATTAACGCTTCAGCTTGTATTTATACTGGCACAGGCTGCACGCGAGCGGCTCGTGTGTGACACCCACGAGCTCCCTCCTTCTGACCAATGAGCGCGCGGCTCGCCGGGCGCGAGAGGCGGCAGGCTCCCTGTCAGAGCCTCTGACGGGTCCAGCTCCGAGCTGAAATATTTGTTCAAACCTGCCTCCTTCAAGTTTGCTCCGTTTACAAGAGGTCTGACAGAAAAATAGAAATAGTTCATTATTAAGACACATTGACCAGTCAGTCAATGTGTCTGACTGTATTAATAGCCAGATGTAAGTTATAGCTTCATCAACTACACATGCATCGTCTATATTTGTTATTTATTTCAAAATTAGGTTGAATAAAATGATGTCACTTCAGCCTGGGCACCATGCATTAAATATGCTATGATAGCCCATTTTAATGAACTCCTTCCATTTTACCTAAAAAAACAAACAAAAACAAAGTATGTCAGCTAAACATCCCAGAAAAAGTCTCTAAACATCTTTTAACTCTTCATTAGTTGGGACATTTTTTAAATCGATCATTTATCAATATTGTCTCTTGGCTATTCTGAGTAAATACAGAAGACTTTTCAAAAGGTTTTATTTGTTGGCAAACTGAAAGTTTTCGACAGAAAGGTGGCAGCTAAATTACAGAAATTTGGGCAGGTTTTCATCACCTCATGACTGAAGTTTGTACTGTAGCAAAAAAGGGACATTTTTGCACAAGGTATAAACATAGTAATAATTTTAAAATGTTCAGTGTAATCATTTATGATTAAACTGAATCCTTCCCCCCCTTATTGTAAAGATGAGTCTATAGTTGTGTATTTAAAACAACAGGCATTTGCTTTCTGTTTCCAGCTGGGAGACAGAGTGATTCAGTGCTGAAGACATCCTCTGACACGCTCCAGACCTCATGTTCAGTAAAAATAAGAACTTTTACAGCGCCCCCTTTTTTCATAAACTGAGATTTTCTGTCTAAAAAAATCACATCAAATTATCTGATGAGTTAAATAACATTAAATCCATTCTTATAGAGACCCTTTTTTCTATTTTTGTCTTGAAGCTTATTAACAAAGAGGTAAAACAAAATTATGTGCTTTATCTGTTCTATGATACAAAAAAATTACTATATGGCTGCTTTTCTTTCATGAATTTTGGTGTGTGGAAATTTTTGATTAGAACTATTTGGTTCATTCTGAGTCACAAGTTTTAAAATTCTTTTGATGTGGTTTTTATTACAATATGTTTGAGTTGTATTGAAGCCAAACAATATGTGCGTCTCAGTAACGAGGAACTCCATGTTGTCCATTATTGTTGAATTTCTTTATTTATGAACATTTTGTCCCACATTCCGCTTATTTCCAGTTGTATTGTCAGTTAAAAATGCTGTTTGCAGCCTGAGAGACGTCTCTGTCAAGTCAGGGCTTCTCATCTAACCCCTCCTGATGGACTACAAATAGTCTTTGCAAAGTTTTTAAATCTTCAGAAGTGAAATGACCCCAGCAGCAGGTCAGTCTTTCCACCCGTGACTTTCTCTTTGTGTCAGTGAGACAAACTTCAAGCACAGCTGGCTGCTTGACTTTGGTCAATAATGACCAAAACTAAAGTCAAACCTCCAGGATTGAACTGGTATTTTTGAAAAAAGCAGTGTCTGCAAATATAAACTGGATTGTGTATCTTGTTTCTCAGTGCCAACATAAAAAAATAAAAAAGCCCAGAAACTGATTGTTTCCAACTCATCAAATTCTGTCCTTGGATGTCATTTAATGTTCGGTGAATTTAAAAAAAAAAAAAAAAAACGATATATGTTGCAACAAGATGCTTTTAAATTCGCCTCAGATTTTTCTGGCTAGAGGCTTTGCAACAATAAATCATGCCCCATCAGATGTATTTTTCAGGGGGCTGGCCGCTCTGCCACAAACAGCTCTTTATTGTGCAGATTGCGATAAAGACGTGAGGATTTGTCTCCCAGTCCTGATCTGTATCAGTGTGGGAACTTTGTGATGGCATAATGAGCAGAGTCCCGCATGTCATCTGAACTGCTTTGGGCTCTTAACATTTCAATTTGTTTAGAACAGAAATGCAACATGTGACATCTGAATGTGTCTGGTTAAAATGCCTAGGTTTATTTTCATCCCTACTGATCAAATGTTATCATGTTCACTGGTATCAAATACCAAACTACAAGAAACATTCGAACCCAGGTACTGTCAGGATTCGTAAATATTCTAAAATGAGCAGCTTGGCGTCAGACAGACACAGGAGACCAAGATAATAGGAAGTGAGTTTATTTTACAGTGAATCGGGAGCAGGAATAATTACAGGAACCAGGAACCTGGAAGCAGAGGACGTGGTAAGTATTTCCTTGGTGAGGAAGGCAGGTAAGTATTATATCCACAGGTGGGAGGCCTTACTGTGCGAAGGATGATCC
>NC_051449.1:21860736-21901839 GCF_001649575.2 Kryptolebias marmoratus
AAAGGGTTCACTAGAAAAGCTCGTAATTCACAAGAGGCTTAGCACATTACCACAGAGGCAAAACAATGCTCCAGCGCTGGTCTGGTTCCCACCACGGCCTTAAGTACCAGCTGCCTTCTGATGAGCCTGATCTGCCACAGGTGTAGAGGGAGTGACGAGGAGCTGCCAATCAGCCGTCGAGACGGCCCACCAGGAAGCACCAAAAACACCAAACCTCCAGAATCACCACAGGTACATTCTGGTGAAGCTTTTTTAAAATTACACCACATATAAAAGTTTAAAATGCTATGATTCTGAGAAAGAAAAAAACCTTTAAAGCAGTAGACAGACAAACTGAAGCTTTCTATTGGCTCTGGTTCTGTAAACCTTCCCACTTTAAGTCTTGCTTCAAGTCCTGTTTCAGAGCCTGTGCAAAGGCCGAAGCCACAAGCAGAATTAAACCAGGCCAATAATTTCACTAGTGATGTCCAGTAAATTGTGTTGCCTTTAACAAGTTTTTAATGTCCAGAATTCAGCTCCAAAAGCTGGTTTTTTAAAACACTGACAGCCTTATTGTCTCAACAGGGAATGAGAAAGGGGTGGTACATGACCTCCCCCACATCACTGTGACACCACATCAGCAGAAACTCTGGGGGCTGCTGTGCTTTGGTGGGTAGTGTTGCCACGGGCTGCAACTGTTCGAAGCTACTTGGCGAACAGTTTTCACAAAGGAGTCTCCAAAATGTTTCAAAACATTTGCAGGAGTTCTCCGTTTTTTTGCTTGATTCATAGGGGCTTGCATTCTTGTTGCTTGAATTGTTCAACTGGAAGGAGACTCCAGGGAAGACCGAGGGCATGGAGAGACTAGGGTTAGGGTTTCAGCTGGCCTGCAAATGTCTTGGAATTCTCCTTGAAGAGCTGGCTGGGGAAACATGTCTGGGCTTCTGTGATGCTGCCCCCACGACCTGACTCCAGAACAAGCATTTGATGGATGGATCCCTCAATATCCTCTACCTGTGATAAGCATCCTTAAGCGAAGGGGTCACTGGCACATTTGTTCTGGTTTTGTCCAGCTCTAACTAAATTTTAGACTGCAATCTTTCTGCAGCTTTCAAGATCATGCCACAGCAACATTGTCCCAAACCATGACTCAGCTATATTTGGATGCTCTCCAGCTTCCTTTTCATATCCACATGGCCATGCATCCTATGGTAGTGGCAAAGAAGCTCATTCTGTTGACCTGTAAATTTGCTACTAAACCCAGTTTTACACATTGGCTCAACGAAATATTGCCGGTTGTAGAAACTAAAATTCTGAGGCTGTGCAGGCTCAGCACTCACAACAAATTTAAAAAAACAGGGGGTCTTTCCTTGTTCACTTTAGTTTTGACCTTCAATTATAATGACATTTCCTGTATCTTTACCCAAGCAGATCTCAACATTACCTTGATTCATAGGCTTAAATATTATGTTTTTCCTTTAGTCCTGGTTCCATGCTGTCGTCATTATGTTGTCCCTGTGTTGTCCCGTGGTGTGACATGTTTACATTTGTGTTTGACTTGTTTGTTGTAGTATCTGTAAAGATGTTTATGCTAAAAAACGTCAAATAAAATCTTTTTAAAAAAAAGCATACTCGAGCTAATTAAACCATAAACATAGGGGCAACAATGTGGGTGAGTACAAAGTGGGCTGAGGTGGACAACAAAAATAAAATATAAAACATATGTTTGCTTGGTTGGAAATACTCCAAATTCAGTGAGACTGTAATGGAAAATCTGCAGATTTTCTCATAATTTTCCCGCTATTTTGAATCATCAACTAGTCTCCAACAGTCGCAGCTCAGTGAGATGCTGTACTACTACATTTAATAAACAAGAAGCTGCAGACGAACAGAGTTTTCATGTCAACTGTTTAACTTTCTGTACTGACTGTATATACAATATATACCAGAAATACGAACTGTTCAGACGTGGTCCAGAGACAAAGTTGAGGAACTGAAAGGATGTTTCCTCTTTATGGACCAACCTTTCTCAAGGATGCTGATATAGACTGTACCACCGAATCAATAACTGCTTATATTTCTTCCTGAGTGGATTTCATTATACCTGAAAAAAACTGCTAAGAGATATCCAAATACTAAATCCTACATCACAAAGAGTATTAAGGAATGTATCATGAGGAAAAAGTAAGCTTTTAATTTGGATGGCATTGAAAGCGTTAGAGTAGCTCAAAAATAACTTCATCAACAAACGAGATGAACTAGGTCGTATTACGACAGGGCAGAAAGGGATTTCTTTATATCTAACTTTAATAAACTGTGGGACTCTATCGGGGTAATGACAAACATGGAGGCCAGAAGGAAGTCTCTGGTTGCTACTAATGAAACTATAAGAGCAAATCAATTGAATAACCTTTACATTTACATGTGGTTTGAATCTGATACCACCAGGGAATTGATTGATTGATTGATAGAACTTTATTGATCTTTGGGATGGCTCCTTCAGGGAAATTAAGGTTCCAGCAGCAGCAACAGTACAGTACAGAGGTAGATACAATGAAAAATATTAATCGAGAAACACAATATAAAGAGAATAAAGAGTTCCATAGGAAGGGTGTTGCACATTGTTATTGCACTTTGAACTTAATATTGCACATAAAGTCCTGTAGTCTGTTGCGGATGTCTGGTTGTGATATGACTGCTTATGCGGTAACGGAGTGATCCCTTGACATTATTCCTGTGTGGCCTGTGTGGGAATGTCGGGCTGTTTTAGAAAATGTGACTTTTGATGTGAAGGACAGGATTTTAATTTACCCACCTGCTATCAGAAAAACTTTAAATCCACATGAAAAAAGCGACAGGGCCAGACAACATGTCCACTTTTCTTTTAAAGACATTTGCCAAAGCTGAATCTGACACCAGCATGGCACCAGTTGTTTAAATTTTCAATTGACACACAAACTGTACTAGAAAATTGGCAAAACATCCGTTATACTGGTTCCAAAACAGGCATTCCCATAGGAGAACAATGATTTTAGGCCTATCTGTCAGGACTCTGTAGCTAGTACTTATGTTAGACTGCTGTTCATTGATTTTCGTTCTGCTTTTGATTCACTTCAGCCACACATTTTCCTTAGAAAGTTAATACAGATGAATGAAAACCCTTTTTAATCAGGTAGTACTACTCCTTCCTTACTGACAGGTCACACCAAGTTAATTCCACATTTTCAGACACAATGGTCAGCAGCACTGGCACCCCCTAGGGGTGCATCGGCTCACCATTTTGATTTACTCTGTAAAGATTTTGGACAATAATGTCATTCTCAGCCTGCTCACCAAGAATTTTAATGGTTGTATCCACAGAACTGCTGTGGACAGGTTTGTGGACTGAAGTGACAACCACAAACTTCACATAAATACCAGTGGTAAATATAGTGGAGGTCGGGTGCTGTTGACCTCAACCTGTGAGTTTATTGGGCAGTGGAAGGAATACCTCAAGGACCTTTTCAATTCATCCATGTAAAGAAGCAGAGTCAGGGGGCATTGAGGTGGGTCCGTCCATGAGTGGTGCTGAGGCTACGAGGTAGTAAAAAGCTCCACGGCAGCAGGGCTCCCAGGTGGACAAGATCTGCCCTGAATTCTTCAACGCTCTGGATGTTGCTGGGTTGTCTTGGTTTACACGCCTTTGCAACATCATGTAGACATCAGAGGATTGGCAGACTGGGTTGGACGGCTGAGATGCTGCTGGATCCCAGATCAGCTGATGACCAGAGCCCTGTGACCATAAACAAAATAATCTCATTGAACAGGCGACTTCATATACATACCTTCACTTTTTATGTAGACTTCACTTATTTTGTGTTTACAAAAACATAATATTATATTTTTACAGAACAACAATAGAGTCCATCTTTTGGTCTGGTACCGCCAGTACAGTCAAATCCAAAACTCACCATCTAATAAGAACAGCAGCTAAGATTACGGGTCACATTCCTCTTAGCCTCCAGGAGCTCTTTGACCAGGCAGTCATTTCACAGGGACACATCTTAACTGACAGCTCTCATGTCTTAAATTATACACTGCAGGGAGGAGGTACAGGGTTACCAAGCAAACCATTTATTTGTTCCCCTGTCTGTCAAAGTCGTCAGTGAACAAATTAAATCTTAGCATTCAGTAATTTATGTATGGCCCATTCCACAGCATATTGCACATTGATTTTATTATTTATTACTTCCATTTTTATATCGTCATAATCTTCATTATCTTATTGTTCTCTATGGTTTTTATTGTCTTGAATGTTTTTATTTTTTGTGCAGCAGTGCTCTTTTATGCCAAGCAAAATTCCTCCCAGGGGAGACAAATAAGGAACTTTGAACTTTATATGTGAAACATAAACTAGTGTACACTGTTGTTATTTACTTATAAAACTCAGTCTCTTTGGGGAACCATACTCATATTTGTCACTATGCAGGAAAATGGTAAAAACATATGCTGTTGTTAATTTTTTTTTCTACAATTATAAGCATTGCAGCACTTTCTTACACATCTAACCATGATTGCATATCAGTCAAACCTGAGAAGAATCAAACAGCACAAGCACTGAAGTTTCTTCTGTTTCTGTCACAATTTTTAAATCACATCTCAGAAAAAATAAAGTGCTATAGCTTTTGGTCACAACACAGAGGAAATTTGCAATAAACTGTGAAAAACTTCCACATGCAAAACAATAAGATTTTGGCAAAAAAAGTGAGAAAACCCAGCCCTCTCAAAAGTGCAATAACTCAGACATACTTCAGAGTTGAAACATCTTTCAGAGTTTATACAGGTCACAGAAAGTTGAACTTTCTTTGACTGAACTGGTCGTTTAGGTATCTCTTACAGTTTTTTACACAATCATGCTTTAAGTTTTTAAAACTTCACCACAAAGCATTCATCTTAGAATATGATGTTATATACTCTTTATTTAAAATTGAACTGTTTAAACTTAAAAAAAAATGAGTCCAACTAAATTTACACTTCTTTTATTTTATTTTTTTACATCAAAACATCTTTTATTCAGTGTGTATTTCACTGTTATAGTCTTCTGTCAAATCACCCCAGAGTGTATAGGGCTCGCAACCAAACTCTCATTGACTCCTATTGTATCTGAGCTCAGAATTTTATTTTCACAGCTGTAAGTGAAGTTTTTTTTTAAACTGACATAGTTCCTACATAAATCATGATGCAGACAAATTTAAAAATGTGATGACAAGACACTTCTGTTACTTACAGTTCAGTTTTTAGTACAACATAGTTTCCAGACAGTGATTGTTTGAAGCTTACTTTCCACTCCGCGTTTTCTGTCTACCCGTCTTACTAGTCTGGTCATTTTTGAAGTGATTTTTTTTTTTGTCAAATAGTTAGCTAGAGTTAGCACTGTATCAGATGTGATATCTGTCATCGAGCACAGAGTACGACGAAGAGAGCAGAGGTTCTTCTCAAGGCTACACTAAATACTAACCAAACAAGGGCTCCTTCATTTAAAATTGTTTTTCAGGCTTATAAAACAGCTCTTCCTCAAAAATGTCACACCGGTGTAAAAGATTGCTATATTAGCAGTCCAGAATTATTGGAGCTATAAACTGCTACACTTTTGGGTGCTGCACGGTTGTTGGTGCCTCTCGTGGCTGTCATCATTGAACCCAGTAGTGGACACCCCGAGTGAGGGAGCCCGTGAAGCTGAAGAAGGTGTCCTGTTGGGCCCTGTTAGCTGGTAGGACTCAAGAGGCAGATGAGGGTTACTGGTGGGCCAAGCGAGCTGCAGCCATGGCAGGTGGCTGAGGTGGAGAAGGAGCACTTTACCAGCACTGTGTAAATTGGAGGTGGGGTGCTGTTGACCTCAACCTGTCATGGAGTTGGTTAGTGGAAGGAATACTTTGAGGACCTTTTGAATTCATCCATTGGAAAAAACTGAGTCAGGGGGCTTTGAGGTGGGTCTGTCCATAACAGGGGCTGAGGTCACTGGGGTAGTTAAAAAGCTTCAGAAGGGCTCCAGGGGTGGACAAGATCTGCCTTGAACTCTGTAAGACTCTGGATGTTGCATGGGCTGTCTTGGTTTACAAACTTTTGTAACATCATGTGGAGATCGGGGGCAGTGCCACTGGGTTGGCAGACTGTGGTGATTCTCCATTTTAAGAAGGGGGGACCAGAGGGTGTGTTCCAAATAAAGGGGAATCACACTCCACAGCCTCCCCGGTAAGGTCTACTCAGGGCTGATGGAGAAGAGAGTCCAGTCGGTAGTCGGTAGAACACTTGACCAGCTCTTTACTCTCACTAGGGTCCTTGAGGGCCCTGGGAGTTTACCCAACCAGTCTACATGAGTTTTGTGGACTTGGAGAAGGCATTCAGCCTTGTTCCTCAGGATACCCTGTGGGGGGTGCTCACAGTCTTGAGTATGGGACTGGGATCCAATACTGAGGGCCATTCAGTCTGAACAGAGCAAGTCTGGTCTATATTCCCAGCAGTAGGTTGGACCTCTTCAGGGTGAGAGATGGACTCTGCCAGGGCTGCTCATATTCACCGATTCTGTTCATTAATTTTATGGACAGAGTGTATCCTTGCAGCCTTGGTGGCCTCAGAAATCTGTCTCTGCTATTTGCAGATGATGTGGTCCTGTTGGCACCATTGTGCCGTGATCTCCAGCTCCCACTGGAGCAGTTTGCAGCTGTGTGTGAAGCAGCTGGGATAAGGATCAGCACATCCAAATCTGAGGCCATGGTCCTCAGTCAGGAAAGGGTGAAAGGCTCTTTCCAGGTTGGGAATGAGGTGCTGCCTCAAATGGAGGAGTTTAAGTATCTCAAGGGCTTGTTAACAAGTGAGGGAAGAATGAAACGTGAGATTGACAGACGGATCAGTGCAGCATCGACAGTATTGTGTGGTCTGTACCGGTCTGTTGTGGTGAAGAGAGAGCAGAGCTGTAAAGCAAAGCTCCCTGTTTACCAGTATGTCTACGTTCTTACCCTCACCTATGGTCATGAACTCTGGGCAGTAACCAAAAGAACAAGATCCCAGATACAGGTGGTCAAAATGAGTTTTCTCTGCAGGGTAGCTGGGCTCTCCCTTAGAGATAGGGTGAGAAGTTCAGTTACCTGAGAGGGACTTGGAGAAGAGTCACTGCTCCTATACATCAATTGGTTTGGGCATCTCCAACTTGGCATGTCCAACTAGAAGGAGACCCCGGGGAAGACCTAGGACATGCTGGAGAGACTGTCTTTCAGCTGGTGGCTGTGGAAAAAGATGTCAGGGCCTCTCTGCTCAAGCTGCTGCCCCTGTGACAAGACTCCAGAAAAAGTAGCAGATGATGGATGGATGGACTTTTGCACCAATTGTTTATCTCTCATGGAAAAATTAGAGATTTTCCAATGTTGATTGTGAAAAAGTCACTGGCTGGTGCTGTGATTTTTGTATTTCAATTACACATGAAGGCAGATACTTCAGTCTTGCCAGCATGAAAGCAGTTAGGGTTAGGGTTAGGGCACTGACAGTGAGGTTGGGTTGCTGCTACACTTTAAAAAAGGTGAATAACAGAAGGAGTACTCTGCTATCTGCCATTGTTACTGTTATTGATCTACTCATGCAAGCCAGAAAAAACTATTGACTGCAGCCGTCCATAACGGACATGTATCATTTCACACCAAGGCCGGGTGTTTCCAAAAACTTTCACTCTGGGACCTGAATTAAAAACATGTCAGAGATTCTGATAGGTGTTGTATTGTGCATAAACGGATGAAACGCAACAGGAACATTCCACTTTCACTTAAAAACAGTTTTGTGTAAACAGGACATAAGAGTGGTTTTATGGAATGACAGACACTGGTGTGTGGTTATCATGGTGCCCATAATAAGCCACTGGCAGTAGATTTAACATTTCTTTTGATGGTTCACGTTACACTTCTACAGTTTATACATCAAAATATTTATTACAATTAAAATTTTAATGGTTACAAAAAAAGTCCTAAATTACTATTGGGTTTTAGATAAACATGTTGATGGATGTTGGAATTTCAGGGAGTAGCTCCATTGGCACCCTAGTTTCTTCAGAAATGTTTTAGTTTTGTTGCTGTGGTTTGTTCCTTCAGGTCAAGGGCAGGTGGCAGCAGCCTCACTCTTCTCCACCATCACCTGGTGTAAAAGCTGCAGCCCTCCTCCTCCACCCAGCCAGCCAGCCCCCTCCATCACCACCACTGCCATGCAGGCAGTGAAATGATCATCCGCATCATCACATACAGCAAGGATTCTCTTGTCTGAAAACATCTCCAGCCAGGAGGAGAAGGCACAGACAGAAATGATCCCCTAAAGAGCTCATCCAGCACTCCGCTCACCCTCCGTCCCTCCTTTTTCCTTCTAATTCCTCCATAAAGAGGTAAAAGGGGGAAGAGGGGGGCTTCCCTTAGCAACTCCTCAACCCCGTCTCTGCGTGCCTTTTGTCCCCCCTCCCCAACAGCAGTTTCTGCTCCAGAAGCCTTAGACAAGGCCTCCATTAATTGCAAGCCTGTGTGGAATACACGGGGGACAATAGGTCCAACAGAGGGTCCGGCCCCCAGACAAGGCTGGAAACAAGTGGTACAGGAATCCGGCAGAATAGACTCGTCCTGGCTGATGTCACTGAATACATTTACCTACCTCAGAGCACATTCACTTTGGGCTTTGTTTTATTTTGGACAAAAAAGGAGAAGCAGAAGAAGGGATGGGGAGGGAGGTAGCTGTATCAATGGGGGGAGAGAAGCTCAAGGATGGGAAATAACTGGTTGTCATGGTGATGGGTTGAATGAAAATATGGTCGAATTTAGCAGAGGCAGAGATGTAAAAAGGGTAGAGGGCATTAGATTAAACCCTGGGGGAGATAAGAGAGGCCTGAAAACAGAGGTTGAGCTTCTTTAGTCCATTCAATTCTGTTTATACGGTAATAAAGGAGTGGGAGATTAGGAGACTCATCTGAGCTCATGTTTGTCAACAACAACCGGAGAAGTTTGAGTCAGCTTATTCCAAGTCAGTACACTGGTTTCAGACTTTGGTATGACAAGTGAAGCTGCAGCGGAATAGCAACCGGCATTTCAGCCAAACTACCTGCCATCTGTGACCAAATGTGGTGGGTTCCTTCATTAGAAACAAAAAAGCCAGCATTTAGATGTTAAACTTGGAAGCAAAGGCAATAAGACTGAAGTCTTATTAAACCAGGGTCTCCTCCCTTTGAAAAGGGACGCCCGCCGTCGCCTTATCCCTCATCAAATTGAAAAAAACGCTTTTAGAGATCCCAAGAGAGGCCTCATGTTTAATTTTTAAAACCCAGACATGAAAGTGTTGCCTAAACCACATTCAGCGGTGGAAACTCTTTAAAGTTCTAGTTAGCATGTAGATTATATGCATTTGGGTGCATTGTCAAAGAGTGGAAGTGTATTTACATGTTAATCTGTTCAGGGATGCCATCGTCTTGAAAAGGTATTGGGGGGTAAGTTGGTGAACTGTGCGTTTTCTCTCCATGGACGATGGGAATGTGATTTTCTTTGTGCCATTAGAGTTCAAACACATTCCTGTAAGGCAATGGATATTACGAGGATTGATTCCCTGCATCAGAACAACCTATAAATCTGCTGATCCTGGCAGGAGAAAGAGCTCCTTGTCTGTAAATGAACGCCAAAGTAAACTTTGTTCTTTATCGCCCGCCGCCGAAAGGCGAAAGGTGGAGCAATGTTTTTGCCCTGCTCTGTGTGTGCGTGTCTGTCTGTTAGCAACATACCTCATAAACCACTGAATGAATTTTATTGAAACTTGCAGAAAGTAATCACAGGATGTACATCTATAACTGATAAATGTTTGGAGTCAACCTGATTCAAGATGGCTGCCACAGCCAAATGACCTTAAAAACACAAAAATAGTTAGAATTCGATCAGTTTTACAGATATTGACATCAAATTTGGTGTGGTGGTAGCTGAGACTGATCTCCAACTTGTATTCAGAGTGCTAATAGATTGTGCACAATGTTTGTTTGTAGTAATGCCATTTATTCTTTTGAGTCAAACCTGTTTGTCTGTTAGCAAAATATCTCATGAACAGCTGAATGAATTTTAATGAAATTTTCTGGAAATCATCATAGGATGTAACTTTATAAAAGAATAACTTTTGAAGCCAACCCAACTCAGTCAATTCATGGACACTGATCTAAACTTTTGTGTGGTTGTATCCAAGAGTCATTCACAACATCTACTCCAAGTACTACACATTGCACTCAGTCTTTGCTTAAATCTATAGCATTACCTTTTGAAGTAAATCTTGTGTGTCTGTTAGCAGAAAAAATCATGAACCTCTGGATGGATTTCAATTAAACTTTCAGATATTAATCATTGTATGTATGTCTACAACTGATTCACTTCTGGAGTCAATCCAAATCATGATTGCTAACACAGGTAATCAACAGTAGACAATATAAAAACTTTACAGATATTGTACACATACTCTGAACATGACAATGTCATATAGGGTCATGCATAACGTTATTTTTTAAGGTTTGACCAAAACAGCTACAACCTCATCATTTCCCAACATAAAATGATTTTAGTCTAAAACCTTTGCATTTAAAAGGTGGCAATAGGCCTTTATTTGACATCTGCAGCAGGCCAATGAGAGGCATTAGCCGTGCCGTGTGGAGCTTATCCCCGTCCAAGCTCTGAGTGTGTTTGTGTTGGCATTTATGAATGTGAAGATGCCCTATTCTCGCCACTCAAGATGACTCACAAGACCAACGTTATGGCCACTTATGCTGTGAAAGAGGCCTGGGGGTCGGCCTTTCAGCACTCGAGGACCTCTGGCTGAGTCCCCTTCACACGGCAGATCATCCTCACTTGGGGGGGTAAAAAAAAAAAAAAGAGAGTGAGAGAGTCCCTGCTCCTTAAAGAGGGAGCTGTCCTGAGGGATGCTGCGGTCCTCGTCCCAGGGACTCCCTTCTTCACCTGCCGGCTTAGCGCTCATAACTTATGCACATAATCCCTGGTTAGTGCATGTGATCCAGCAGTTTGGGCACAGAATTTGCCCCCCGCCCAAAGCCTTCCTTGACAAATGCTTGCTGGGTGGCTCCTGGGTGGCCATGGCAACTCTCATCTCCTTATGACAGTCAGGCTTCAGTCAAGGCTCTAAGTCCCTCTTCAGCCACATGCGTCTTTTTTCTGTCTCGTTTTCTGTCTTCTAAAGCCCTCCTCTGATTGTGGCTCTCTGTCTCTCTTTTCTCCAGTTTTAGCTGTTCCCATGCTTTGGCTCAGCTGATCCTGAGAAAGGGGTCGTAACTCCGTAACTGTGTAGCACCTTCAGGGGCCACAGAAGTGCATCAGTCCCACTCTGGTCCAAGTTTAACAAGTGAAGGCCTGACCTCGTTTTATTGTGAGTCCGATCTGGAGGGAGATGGTGAGATACACTTGTGAGCTTCTTTTCTGCGAGGCCTCTGAGTGTAGATCACCTTACCCACAATGCAAGGCTGCAAGGCCTCGACCATTAGTTTGTTTAAAGTGCTGAAGATCCCGCGGGCCCTCGATGTTGTGTGCCCCCCCCACCTAACAAGCATCACAGTGATCCGAACCAGTCCTCCCCCTGTGTGACCGCCATGTGAGAGGCGGCTCCATCTGTGCCCCCACCACCTCCGCACAAGGCCCTCCATTGACTTCTAACCTGATGAGGGACCACAGGAGACAAAGAGACGCGGGGCGGGGCCCGTCCCTCCGACAAGCCTGTGAACAAACGTTAACACGGCTGCAACTGTCCACCCCCTGAATCACTGGATTTATTGACCAACCACAGAGCCCATTCAGGCCAGGAAGGACTGATAAATGTGTGTGTGGGGGGGGTGAGGGATGCCATGAAGACCCGGGGTAAGGAGCCCATGCTTTCAGGGAGGCAGGAGGGGAGGAGAGGGGCTTTGTGGACCGTCTGGTGGGTCGCAGACCTTTATAGATGTGGGTGCCTTTGTGTCATCTCTAAAATACGACCAGCCGCAAGTGAGCATCAGGTTGGCCCTGTGTCCTGACTATTAATCAAAACGAGAGGGTGTGTATGCAGGGGGGTCAGGGTCCAGGACTTCTCTGGAAACTGCAGCAGATTGCCGACCTTTTGAAGACTAAAATGCAAAAGAATTTTTGCTAAAAAAAAGAAACTCAGAGAGAGCCTGAATGCTCTGTTTGAAGGTGCTGGGAGCGAAACTGATGTAAAACATGATGTGTGCACAAACTTACACAATTAGACAAGCTTGAAGTAAAAAGTGATGGTAAAAGAGAAACATTTAATGCATATCGCCTGCTGTCTTTCCAGAGTTTTAGACTGAGATCATCTTTTAAGGCATTTAAGCTATTTGGTCAAACCTTGAAATAACATTACGCACAATCTTATACAATGATGTAGTCAAGAGTGTTGTGTTGTAAATGACTCTCAGCTACTGTCACAGCAACTGTACCTCAATATCTGTAAAACTGAATGGCTTATCGTCACTTTTATGTTGGCTAATGTGGATTACCTGTGGTGGCCATTTTGAATTGGACTGACTCCAAGTTAATCAGTTAGAGATGAACATGAAATAATTACCTTCTGAGAGTTTCATCAAAATCTATCCAGTGGCTCATGAGATATTTTGCTAACAGACAAACAGGGTTGACATGTCAGTGTTTTAAGCATCATTCTCACACAATGAGTAGCACTTAGAGGATGGGACTCTCAGCTACAGCCACGCCTAATTTTAGCATTTTTGTGGTTTTTAAAGTGAGTTGACTATGACGGCCATCTTAAATTGCATTGGCTCCAAAGGTTATTCGGTTGTAGCTGTACATTCAATGATTATTTGCTGAAAGTTTCATTAAAATTTGTCAAGTGGTTCATGAGATATTTTGCTAACAGACAAACACACGTACACATTATCATCCACCTCAAACAATCATCAAAGTCTAAAATGCCTGAAATAGCAAGCTTCTGAGCACAAGCTGGAGGAAATCTGTTTGGGTGAGTTGCTGGCTGTGAGAAAGAAAGAGTGTGTGTTTTAGCTTCTTTATGTCTGTCCACCGGTCTCCATCTGTCCGCCTGCCGAGACAAAAGGAATACAGCAGAGTCCACAAAAAGCCATGTTGCTTTGTGAGGAGGCAACACTTTCTGCAGAACTACATGGCAAACACGGACCCAAAGCAGGACTTCCTGACTCTGTAAACATCGGTGTTTACAGAAAAGATGATCCACAAGTCACACAGACACATGAATACATGATGCCTCCTCATCCTCATCATGAATACTCCCCCCAAAAAGGGCTCTTCCCTGATCTGTGGGAGATTCTTTTCTTTTTCCTACAAGCGAGGAGCCCCTTCTCTCATCCCCCCCTAAATCCCCCCATTCACTGCCTACAGGCCCTGATCTCCACATGAAATGATACCCCTCTTTCTCCTCCACTCCTGCGCCCTTAAGGACCCATATGCCAGGCAGCGAGGAGGCTGGGAAAGCCCATAATTGATCAGTGAGTCTTGGCTGAAAAAGTGTGACCAGGGTCAGCCCCCCACGAAGCCTGCAAGGCGGCCTAATATACAGATTTATAGGGGAATTTCATGGGAGTTCTGCAGAGCAAACACTGCCATGAAAAAGTGCAAACACGGTATCATGTTTATTAAAAGCATTGTTATATTTTATTACAGTAATTAGGAAAATAATTTTCACATTCTTTACATTGATTTAATTTAGTCCAGTCTGCTAGAAAAATACTGTATGTATACAACAACGAACTAAATCATAGATAAAAAAATTATATTAAAATCCAGTCATTAGTTAATAATGTACCTTTGTGATGTTAACAGTTTAATCATTAATGCCAGCCTTTGCACTAATCCCAAAGAGACAGAAACAGATTTTAGAAACAGAAAACAAAACAAAAAAAAAATCCAAGTTAAAGGGATATTTTGGCCATTTTTAAGTGGGAAAAGTTATGAGCAACTAATATCTTACCTGTTGTAGATAGCTATTTGATTGACCTCAGCTTGAAGAAATATATGGTTGCCTAATTTTGTCAGGACTGCCGAGCATATGGCTAGTCAGAACATGACCAAGACTAAAGTGGATTGTTGCCATTTTGAATTAACTTCAGTCTTAAAGATTTTATAGCAGTTGATGCAAACTCTGCCATTTAATTCTTAACAATTGTGTCAACTCATTCCAGTGGTGATTTGGCAGAAATATTATGATATTCCTGCTGGAAGTGACCCCAAACTGCACTGAAAGTGCTACAGCTACCTGCTGCTGCTCCCATTTGCGCTTGTAATGACAGCGATGTAAAGGTCTATGAAAGTGCAAACATTATGAAATTTGGAAAATAGAAGTTGTTTTAAGACCGAAGCAATCTATTTTGGTCCATTTTTGGCTGAGTTTAGACTAGCTGTTACCTCATCACTCCTGTCAGAGGTGAACTCTGTTTTTCTAAATTTAAGTTGTTCAAAGAGTTATCTACAACAAGTAAGATGTCGCCTATTCATGACCTATCCACAGAACCCCACTTCAAAATAGCTGAACTGTACTATTACAAAGTGATGCAGTCAAATCTGTTCATCGCTTCCACAGGAAGAATTTTAACTCTAAAAGAAAAGACATGAAGCTAATAAAATGCACCCCCAACCTTTTTTTTTCCAAATATATGACAGTGCAAGTTAATTATTAAACTTAAGATGCCTGAGTCTCCCTCGTTTCTTTAAATTTTTATAAAGATGTTCCTGTTATAGCAGCAACTACGGCCATTAGGAGATAAAAATGAATGATGCTCGGTGTTACTATAAAAAACTGCACCAAATTCCTTTAGATTTCACAAATAAGATCACGATAATAATTATAAAACAACTATACATTTTACTAAAATCAGTGTCTTCTGTAGAAGTTAAATTTTTCTTGTTGCACTTCGACTGTTTATAACGTAGGATTTCATTAGAAAATCCTTTCTGTCAACATTTTTCCGATGAACAGATGTGTAGATTAATATGAAGCTCCAATCTGACTCTAGTTAGCTTAGCACAAAGTCTGCTAACAACCAGGCTACTAGAAAGATTTGAAATCTGATTATTAATGTGAATTCTGTGTTAATGACTGAACTATAGAGGTAGCTGGCTGCTGATGTTGCTATTAGCATTTTGAAATAACCACAGAAATCTATGGAAATTATGTAGGAAAAAAGTTTTATAAAATATTGTTCACATGGACTGCTGTGAAATCTTGGAGATTGGAGCTGTTTTAAAAGGGCAGAAACCCACTTTAGTTTTTAATGTGTTCTGACTAGCCCTTAGCTCATCAATCCTGGCAGAATTAAACTTTTTCTCCAAACTGAGGTCATTCAAAGAGCCACCTAAACTTGGCACAAAAAGTAAGAACACTTCTGTTTGGCAGATTATTTTTGTTTCATCACTGCTTTTTGGCAATAAATCATATTGTGTTTTTCTCCTTAAATGCAACAATGATGAGGAAAATTCATTTGTGGGTTGAGCAGCAGAGTTGACTTTGTGGGTGGTGTCCATAAAAAAACTTGCCAAACCTTCTCTGCCAAAGAACTTATTCTGCGATTGACTCTTGTTTGGTGTCATTTATTGGACTGGATGATTGACGAAACAATATATATTAGTAATATAACAAACAGGGGAATCAGTAGCATGTGGAAGAACCACACACAGCCACAACAGCCTGGCACCACCTCTTCATGCTGCTCACCAGCTTGGTTACACACTGATGGATGGAATCTCATTCCCAACCAGGATTTGTTGTAAGTTTTGTCTCCTAAAGACACAGCGTGGTTGTGTTGGTCACTCCAGAGCGAACAGCATGCCCAGGTTGATCCCATATGTGATCAATAAGGGTTGAGGTCAGGTCTGGGGGGGGTCTCTGATAAACCCCGCTCTCTTGACAATTAGATGTCTCATTGTAAACACCTTTTGTACCAGCTCAAAAAAAGAGGCAGTAGAGGAATAAGCTGTTTGGCAATGACAGATAAGATGTAAGGAAGTTTTTCATGGGCACAACCCATATACTCAACTCTGCTGCTCAACCCACACATGCATTTTCCAAACAAATGTGGTACCATTTAAGAGGAAATAAACAGGCTTTCCAGTGGTATCACATTTATTGCCAGGAGGTATTGTTACAACAAAGAAATAATTGTCCAAACACAAATTACCTTACTTTTGGAGCTATGTTTAAAAGAGGTAAGACATTAATTGTTCATAACTTTTCCACAGAGCACCACTTCCGGGTGTGTTGGAATGGGTTCATGATTGATGCTTTTTTGGTTTCTAATTTCTTCCCACACTTTATTAAGAACAGTTCATAGCTGTTTTCCCTTCTTCCTCAGTCATGTCTTTGTAATGTTACACAAAGTAGTTTTAAATTGTCTTGTTGAAAAATATAGGGACATCTCTGGAAAAAAAAAAAAAGTGGTCTTGAAGGCAGCATGTTGCTGTAAAATCACAGAGCCAGGCCAGCTGTTGGTCCCTGTTTTCATAAAACAAGAGGCTTTAACTGAATTAAATAGATAAAGCCTTATCGTTTTAGAGTCCAAAAACTCCTTGTGTTGCAATCTTATGGTTCAGGTTTCAGCAGTTCGAAACAACTACACAGTTCTAATCCATATGCAGGCTGTTTGTCCACGTTGAGAAGGGGAATTAAAACACGAGCAGTTCACAGTGGTGTTTAGTTAGTACTGATAGAGGAGTCCATATCGCTGGAATCCAACAGCATCTAGCTCATTTTTGAACACAAGCTGCTTTAAAACGTCGGGTTGAGTCAGTAGTTGGGTTCATCAGAGGGGAGCAGAGACGCAGAACAGCGGGTCACTGGTGTACGTGACGGTGGAGGGTTTGGGGGGCCAGTTGGCGTCCTCCTGCAGCTCCAGGGCGAGCTGCCTGTAGAGCACCTTCGGGGGCTTGTTTCTCTGACAGAATAAGCGAGAGAGGAAAGTCGGCCCCCAGCGGTTGTTGGCCTCCTGTGAACACATCAAACATGACAGCTAGATAGAACAAAGTCATGAATCAGCCTTTTTTGTGGAAATGCTGACTCAGCATTTACACTACTGTTTTTCCTGTTTTTATTTTCTGTAATGTTTCTTTGCTCTCTATGTACTTCAGCATACTTTCTTTTAAGCCGTTCATAAATTAAAACATTCAGCTCATTCAGGAGGTGGGTGCTATGACTTTTGGTTTTATATTATTATATTTTCATAACTTTTTAACTTTATTTACAAATATTTTCCCTGTAGAAATACATTGAGACCTCTTCAGTTTGTTTCAATTGTTCTCTTTGAAATCTGCTTTGGCAAACTTCTATCTTGCCTTCTTGTGCTATTTTTAGTTTTTGGCTACCATTCTGCTTTTTGATACTTTCAGCTTTTAGCTACAGTTTTGCTACTTTTAGCTTGCCTTTTGTTACTTTAGCTTTAAGTTAGCCTTTGCTACTTTTGGGTTTTATTTGGGTTTTAGCAAGTGTTTAGATTTTGGGTAGGGTTATTTTATCTTTAACAACTCAGTTTCAGCATCTTCAGCATATTTCAGCAGAAACTTTCAGCGCCCAGAATTCAAGTTTCTCCAGTTTGAGGTTTATTGCTGCTTATTACACCTATCAGGACAATCACTACAAAATCTGACTTTCAGAAAGTAAATACCTCTTTACTCCAAAGTCTGAGAATTAATACCATCAAATAGTCTGATTATTTGAAATGGAAGGGGAATAATGTGGTTATAAAAGAAAATGATGCAGGCAGAATTCAGAGAAACTCTGGCAAACGTTTTTGTGTTGCTTCAAGAAAGATGACCCATCACCTGCAGCCTTTCATGCCAGAGTACAAACAAAACTATCTCAGGATGAGAGGTGAGTTAAAGGAGTTTTGGTCAAACCTTCAAAATAACTTCATGCACAACCTAATGCAATACCTCAGGATACGTGTTGGGGAAGATTCAACTACAACAAACAGACTTAAAGCCATTTTTGTGTTTGCTAAGGTCAGTTGGCTGCGGTGGCCATCTTGAATTAGATTGGCTCCAAAAGGTAACCAGTTGTAGATGTATATTCAATGAATATATCCAGAAAATTTTATTAAAATCCACTCAGTAGTTCATAAGATATTTCGCTAACAGCCACACAAACACACACATTAACGGGCAAAATTTGGAGCCACCTGTGTGCTATGGTGAATCTGATTCTTCAAGCTTTACAAAAACAAGATTTTGTCCAGAAGGTCTTTACAACTATGAGACAAATATTGATGGAAATAGATTATGTAAGAATAACGAGAGAGAGAGAGAAAGAAAGTACACTGACCCACATAATAATATGAACGGTGAAGGAAAAGAATTCGATTTGATGATTAGTGCGTCACAAAGTGAGGTTAGATTAAACAGAAGGTAGAAAAGACCTTTCCAACCTGTGGTGTGTGGGCAGAGGAGGACTCTCCGGGGCCATTTGCCCCTTGATTGCCTCTGAAAACCATCCTCCACAGGATGATGTCAAGGATCAAAATCTACGGGAGATTTCACCAGCTGATCATGACTTTCAGCCCCAGAAACGCACAAAGTTTAACACCAAGAGGGAAAAAAAGTCACTGATTTCATTGTTTATAAAGCGGCTGCGTACTGATTTAGTGAGGGTGGAAAATGCATGCAAATTACAGGCTGGAATCAAAAGGATGAGTCACAGAAAGCGTCACGTCAGAACAGTTTACCTCCAACAGGAAAGACACGACCGCATTCGCCGCAACAATGATGACCAGAGTCACACGCCAGTCATGGGGAACGCACACGATCTGAGGGGAGGCAGGGCGAAACTTCTCAGCGATCCTCGTTTCTCTAACGCAACTCAATATTCTGTCAATAATCTAGGGGGTTATTCAAGTGCATGCTGTTATAAATCAAGTAAATGAGAGTAAACAACATATCACTGTCACAGCAAATAATCACCAGGATTACTGGCATCCAGAAAGAACAAAAAGCAGAAAGAAAGAAAAAAAAGTTTACCTCGAGGAATCTATCGATGGCAGGGACAGGATACAGCATGATGAAGAGGAGAAAAGAATACAGGCCAACGCAGGACAGCATGAACGGCCCTTATGGAAAGAAAATAACATTTAGATGGTTTCAGATAAAAGGAATGCTTTGGACGTTTGTAAGCAGGGTTCTGTTAAAAAAATTAAAATTATGAACAGTTACTATCTCATGTGTTGTAGATATCTTTTTGAATGACCTCAGTTTGTAGAAAAAGTTGAAGTCTGACAGGACTGATGAGCTAAAAGCTAGTCTGAATGCAAATAAGACTAAAATGGATTGCTGTCGTCTTTAAACTCCAATCTCAAATCTTTAATAGCAGTTCATGCTAACACTACTTTAAAAACCTTTAGACGACCCTCAGTTTCATATTACAGTTCTGTGGTTGTTTACAAGAACAAACAGCAGCAGGAGCGACCTGTCACACTTCTGACACAGACACGGGTTACCTTTGGCAAATATTTCATAATATTTCTGCTGAAATAACCATGTATTGCAAACACTGAAGGTGTGTAAAGGTTCATAAAATTATATTTGCATAAACCACTGAAAGTTTTAAAATCCAAGTTGTTTTAGGACAGCAAATTATGCTTAGGAAATGAATTAACTTATTAGCTCATTAATACGGTACAACTCTGCTCTCCAAAATTGCATTGTGGTTCAAAGTCTATTGCTTATTTATGCAAAAATACAAAATTCCTGCTAGATGTGCTAGAGCTAGCTGCTGCTGCCACTTTTATTTTGAATTATTTGTAAATAACCATGCACTACATAATTATTGGGGGTTTAAAGGTCTATAAAATGGTGTTCACATGAACCAGTATAAAATTTTAAAGATTGGACATGTTTTAAGATGGCAACAATCCACTTTGGTGTTAGCTGCGTTCAGACCAGCCCTTAGCTCGTCAGTCCTGTCAAAGTTAAACCCCAAACTTTCTCCAAACTGAGCTCGTTCAAACAGCGCTCTACAACAGGTAATATCAGAATTTTTTTATAATTTTTAGACAGAAAGTTACTTTAAAATTTGCTGAACTACCCATATAAAATCATACTGTACATGTAGTTATTTGTGCTTCCACACATTACTGAGACTCTGGAGAAGTCTTACAGTTTTTGTAGCTCGGCTGCCTGAAGGGCTTCCCTTTGGAGAAAACGATGGCCACCACCAGATACTGGAAGGAGGAGATGTAGAAGAGGGAGGTGTTCTCATAGTTCCTGATGTTTTTATGATTAGGAGATGTCGACACATTAAGGCTGCGATAGAACCCGGGTCTGGAGCCATTGCAGGCACTGCAGGTGAGGAAATGCAAAACATATGGAAAAAATGGCAGAAAAGGTTAGAGCACAATGTAACATACTTAGTAGGCTGACTTTTCTTTTCTTAGGACAGTGGTGTCCAATCCTGGTCCTGGAGGGCCACTATCCTCTATGTTTTAGTTGTTTCCCTGCTTTTCAGCAACTCTTCAAGTTCTGCAGATGCCTGTTAATCACTCAGTCATTCTAGTCAGGTGTGTCAAAGCAGAGAAACATCTAAAATGTGAAGGACAGTGGCCCTCCAGGACCAGGATTGGACACCACTGTCTTAGGATGACAAAAGAATAAGCAGTTAGAAAATGATCTTTACAGGGACTTGCAGACTGAGTGTTTCAGAGGTTTCTCTTAACTGAGACGATGTCCTCAGATGAAGAAAAAGATCTTCTCTTACTCATCACAACTATGCCTGTTACTACAACAGCACCTACTAACAATACCTGCAGACAGATAAGCTTCAGCATGTAGACAAATGATGTTTTCACTTTTTCACAGCACATTTGAAATGCTAACAGA
Organism: Kryptolebias marmoratus; assembly: GCF_001649575.2. Lineage (NCBI taxonomy): Eukaryota > Metazoa > Chordata > Actinopteri > Cyprinodontiformes > Rivulidae > Kryptolebias > Kryptolebias marmoratus. Next base: position 21,881,592 of record NC_051449.1, read on the forward strand.
AATCATAAAGGTGATATGACATGTGAGAAAAATATATTCCTATGAGGACTTTAGTTTTAAATCAGCTCTCATTTCTTTATATTTTCCTTCCAAGCAGCCAGACTTTCTTGTAATCTTTTAAAGTGGCTAGTTCAGTAGTTTTCCAGGCATTCTGAAGGTCTTGTGTTTTTCTGGACTTTCAGTCCTTGTATCGGACCATCTTTAGAGGAATGTTTTTTTTTTGTTATTTGTTAAGCCACTTTTCACTCTGACCTATGCATCATTCAGGAATAAAAAGGTTCCAAAATACAAGAGATGAACCAGAATTGTGTCCACACATAACTTAGCAAAGAAATTGGATCTTTGATCACATTGTTACCAGCAGCCTGTCACAAAGACACAATTGGTTCCCTTTTTTTTTGTTGTTGTTGAATCCACCAAAAACACCAAATCCCTCACACTTTATTAGGACACCCTGAACATCCCATCAAGATCAGGAAAAAGGACTGAAAATAAAAGAAAAAGCCCAAAGTCCAAAGAAAACTGACAAATCTCCAGAAAATTTGGAAAAACATTACTATAAAGAAAGATTGGCTTAAGTTTAGAAGAAAGTATAGTATATTTTGATACACCATTAATGTGAGCACTCTCGCCCCCTAGTGGCACAATAGGAGTATGCCAGCCGTTTTATTAAAATGCGTGGAAGGAGAAAAACATATAAACAGAAACTAAATAAACTATCCGGAGTGATGTAGATGAGGCCTAGGAAGCTAGAACATATGGGACTCACTCAGACTGAGGCGTCCATGTCTCGTACCAGCTCTGCTTCTGTACCAAGGAGAACACCAGGACCTGGAAGGCCAGGCAGGTGAGGATCTGGGTCAGAACTGAGAAGAGCAGCGGGCCGGAGATCAGGCTGGATGGCGGGCGACGCCACACTAGTTCCTTCCACGCTGGGTTCAGACTCACTGAAAACAGACACAAACAAAGCTGCAAGCGAACCACCTTCCTGCTGCTCTATTTTCAGACTACAGCTTACTGGAAACTCTTTCGGTGCTCGTTGTCACGGCGCTTACTTGTAAAGGCGATGATGAGAATTATGACGAGGTCGATGAACAGAAACTGGAAGTCGCCCAAGTTGCTGAGAATCTGCATTAAGAGAAAAAAAAAATTAAAGCTGCAATGGCAAATTAAATAAATGGAAACTAAAGGCATAGTGAAACAACAAGTATAAAGGTACATAATGTTCTTCCTTTTGAGAACAAAAAAATTTTATTTGTGATCTCATCTGACTTCTTATTGTACTATTATACGACACCTGACCAGGATTCTAAATCATATTTCAGCTCTTACACATTCCATAAAAATGGCACAAAGAAAAACAACAGAGGTTATCCAAATACTTCACCACGTGTTCTTGAGGGATTTTATCCCCGACAGGCTGAGAAATAAGGAGGCAGTGTCATCTTGTTTATAGCTCAGCTGCTTTGCAGTACTTGACTCTCAACAGTGTTACGTTCACCCTGAGGTAAATGTGCTCTCTTGTGGCTGATTTAAGTATTGCACTTCTGTAACTACAGCTCAGGTGCTGTTTTGAAACCCACAAACAAGAAAACAAACAAAATACTATTGTAGTGTCTAGTTTTAAAATGTCAGTATTTATTTCTACAGTAAGAAGTGCCCCCTTCCAACTGTCTTATAAAATAAATTTATAATTTTTTTTTTGTTTGTTTTATATATATATACTGTCCTTTTTTCACCTTCATCAGAGGGCCACTTGGAGTCTGGCTTCTAACCTCTAAGAAACCATCCACACCGAAACGTTTTCTGTGAATATGATCGTGACTTAACAGGGGTTTTTTTTAATTGTTTTAGTCTTGTGTCCACGTGTAAACAGGGTTTTCAGAGATGTTCCACACCTTGTTTCCTGTTTTTTGGTGAAGTTTTGTGGCAGCGTTACAGACCTGGAGGTAATTACTGGTGTTCTGAGTCAATTTCTCTGTTTCAGTGTGGATGAAGACATTTGTTGAAACTGTGCCATTTCTTCAATGATACTTTTCAGAAATCACAAATAAAGTTGGGCTCAACATAGCCCAACTTTCAATGCTTTTATTTATGCTACCTTCGGACCACCTCAGAAAGGCTAAACAAAGCTCAACTTTCAATATCTTTTTCCTTTTTACTGAAATTGAACATGTCAGACAGGCCAAGCAAAGTCCAACTTTCAACATCCTGTTCCGGGCTAATTAAAACCAATGACTGGCTAACCTGAAATAGCCATGTGTTTTTTTCATTTTCTACTCCCAGATCTTTGTAAACCAACCACCTGCTTCTGACACAAATGCTGCTCTGAAAACGTCTGAAAATAGCAAAGTAACATCCTTTTATCCCAGTTTGACATTTATTAGCTGTGACTCAAACTACACAGTTTTTTTTTTTCTAGCAACACAGAAAGAAGAGATACGGAAGAATAAAGATGAGGACAGTTTTTACCCAGTAGAGCAGGATGACGCTGATGTACTGGATGATGCTGTAGAGAGCCATGAACTTAAAGACGCAGAAAGACGTTATGAGAGCAGCTCGACCTTCCCTTCGAAATAAAAGACATAAAATCAAATCTCACATTACTTGATCAATGGTATACTGAGCTGAATATCTCTCTATGCCAGTGGTGCAGGAATGTTTTTCAAACTTCAGTTAAAAATCCCACCAAAAAACAAACAAAGTGGCTACAAAATCTAATCAGATGTTTTCACCAACGTGTGTGGTTTGCCTGTTTGAGCACTGTGTTTGAAACAGAAACATGTGTCCACCTGATGAGGTTGGGGACGCAGGAAATGTTTGAGGTGGACGAGGTGAACGGAGAGGCGACTGACGCCTCCAGCTCCGACAGAGAAATCCCACTGTGAGCTCTCTTCAGGGCCTGGGAGGTAGAAACAAGCAGAGCATGGTTCATTAGGTTTAATGTTTTTTTTTTTGGTGATGTGGAAACTTATTTTTCTCTATGCCTGTGTTGTGCTGCTGCCTGTCTTGGCCAGGATACTCTTATAAATGAGATTTTAAACCTCAAAATGCTCACAGTGCAGTTTTTCCCATTACCACTTATTCTATATTTGTTCTCCATCTATCCCAATTTGTGTGATCACAGATCAGGTACTCGATCAAAAAAAAAAAAAAAAGTAAAATTGATTTGTTTTTTGGTATTTGACACAAACTGAGCAAATATAAAACAATCTCTGTTTGTGCAAAATCCATACTTACTCCACAGTCATTGGCACCATCGCCACACATCCCAACAATGTAGCTGGAAGGCAAAAAGAATTAAACAATTAAAGATGGAAGTTTGGAAAACAAAATGAAACTAAAGTCAGAAACTCACTCAATGCCCTGCAGGATTTCCACCAGCTGAGTCTTCTGGTCTGGAGCCATGCGAGCGAACACAGTGGCTCTCAGGGTGAGCTGCAGCGCCCCCATGTGGAGAGAAAAATGAACTGCATCACAGCAGTTTTGATTCGGACGTGTTAAAATGAACAAGTGTGTTTCTGTGCGGAAAGGCAGGCTGTACCTTCTGCAGCAGCTGAGGAAAGTGCTCTGTGATGACAGCAAAGGCTTTGCCACTCACAGCGAAGTGGTGCGCCCCCTCCTCCACGGTTACCTCTGCACTCTGAAGGAGAGACACTGTTAGAACAAAACAACTGAATGTGCTGCCTTTTAGAACATAGAAACACACATGAAAGAATCATTTAGTTGTTTTTGTCGACGCCTTCCTTTTCTACTGAGTCCTGAAGGAGCTAAACTACTTATAAATGCGCAGATACTCCTAAAGAGCCCCGCACAGATCCTGAAGGTGTCTTCTAACCTGAAGCACAAAAACTGCAGAGACAAAGAGAAATCCACTCATTAAAAACATCTTTACATGCACTGAGCAGAGAAAATGTCCTTCGTCTGTCCTCGTAATACTTTTAGAAAAGAGAAGTAGGGGCCAGCTCAAATTATACAGACATTTCCAGTCCTGTGGATACAATCAGAACAACGCAGAGCCTGCAGGAACGGGTCGATTCACAACACAAGAAGGCTTTTTAGAGATTAGATTTGCTTTGACAGTTTGAATATTTGTCTTACTTTTATGTATTTTAGAGCTAAAAGGAATCCAATGCAAACATTTTGGCTGTCCAAGAGATTCAAAGTCTGATAAGTTTTACAGAAGCCTCAGACTCTAGCTGGCTTGGTGTGCATACAGTTTGCTCCGACTCGTTTTGATGAAAAGCCAGGTGATGTTTCAGAGGTGCCTTCAGGCCTTAGTGTGTTGTTGGAAACTTCCCAAACTTCAAGACAAGAAATTGGAAACAAGCCAGTTCTCTTCTAATAATAAATTAATCCACCAGAATTATTATTAAAACATTTCTAATTAAATTTTGAACAGTGCCAATGCAGAACATCCACCAACTTTTGCCTCTCCAGCCCAAATGTTTAGGACTTCCTTTTGTAACAATCCAAGATGATAAAATGCTGCTGTTTTGATGCATAAACTGTAAAAGATGTGTAAAGACAGCCAAGATCAAAATAAATGTTAAATCTGCTGTAAGAAGCTCATTGGGGTCACCATGGTAATCACACACCTGTGTCTGTCACTCCCTGACAACAAAAACAAAGTAGAAATCAAGTCTCAGAGAAACGGTTACTGTGCAAAAACTTTCTGGTCCTCACACGCCAATTTTTATCTGTTTACAGGGTTTTATGTAGGAGATATAACAAGTGAAAAGGAATCGTCACTTCTGGTTTTGAAGAGAAAATTCTGAGTTTAGATACAATGGGAGTCAATGAGAGTTTGGATGTGCACCCTCTGCATTTTAGAGAAAACCAGTGAGAGACACAGTGAGCGAAAGAAATCAGAAAGTCCCTACGTTTTGATGCATCAACTGAATAAGAAATGTAGAGTTTGTGGAAGTAAGAGGGGTTTGCAAAAGGTCTGGAAAGTTTAGTCAGCTCAGTCATTACACTGTGTGCATCTTCACACTGTGGGTTGAACATTCTGCGATAAATCTGAAAGAAAAGATCTGGGTTTTCTCACTCATTTGAACAAAATTCCATTGTTGTGTATGAAGAAATTGTTTTTTTGTTTGTGCGAAACGATGTACTGCCACCAACAGTTGCAGCCATTATTCCCAATCAAGCCACAGATATTGATGTGTTCTTCGTGTGGGTTTTTCTAAAGCTGTGGGAGGAGTGGGGATTAAAACATCAAGACGGAAACAGAGTAGAAACAGAGATGGACCTGCAAAATCTTTCTGCTCCTAAATTTGTTTAAAAAAACAGAATATAACAGCTGAGTTCACACCATCATCACCACCAAGTCTGAAAATGAAAAAAAGCATGTTAGAACTTCTCAATAATCTGTTTATTCGGGACAGGAAAACAAAGAGTTAAACTAAAGTATGAGTCGCTGCTAGAATTTAGATTTATTTAATTTTAAGGAAGAATCCCTGCAGCTGTTTTGATGGCCTGTGGTAAAATATTTTCACATTCTTCCTTTTTTAAATAAATAGAGTTTGACCCTTGACTTGGAACAGATTATAAACTTTGCCCCCCATGAATTTGAGTCTGACACTCCGACACTAAAGCAGTAAATAACCACGTCATCCCTTTGACTGCAAATCTCTGTCATGTTTGGCACAGTGTCCGTGTGTGTGTGTGTGTGTGTGTGTGTGTGTGTGTGTGGAGGGGGTGGTCGTTGCTTTGCTGTGGAGAAACACCTGCATAAATACTAAATGACTTCATGGAAGAATTTGGGCTAAAACTAATGTTGTCGCTCCTAAACTTTAAAATTCTCTTCAGTCTGATTTAAAATTCATGAACGCTGTGGAGACCTTTAAAGAAGAGAGGCTCCCTTTGTTTCATAACGTATCCCGATACATTTGTATCTACAAAGTCATTATCTTGTCTGCTGTAGATAGCTCTTTGGACGTCCTCAGTTTGGAGGAACAGAGTTTAATTCTGACAGATTGATGAGCAGGAAGAGGGACCGAAGTGGATTGCTGCTGCTGCCTTAAAACATTTCCAAAATGTAATTACATAGCAGTTCATGCAAAGGGTATTTTATAAATTCTTACATCAGTTTTGTGATTGTTTGCAAGCATAAATAGTGGCAGCGTTAGATAGCTGTAGCATTTTTGGACCCGCCGGGATCTTGCATGTATAAATATATAGATGTGACCTGTTCTGGCAAAATGAGCCACATGACTCTTTCAAGCTAGATCTTAGATCTTCTGGCCCCCTCAGTGTCATTTCAGAACAGACTGAGGCGGCGAAAGGGGTTGATGAGTTTTTGTGCCACAAAGCAAGGTAGTAGCAGAGAATGAATGTTTTATTCAACATGTGAAAAGCTGACTTTGTGGCTCGATAATGTAATGAAGTGATGATGTTTGGTAATTCATCACCTGGTCTGGAAACAAGCTAGTTTTGTTTATGAGTGTGCTGGTTTGAAAACTCAATTTTTATTGGTCTGCAGTGATGTCATCAGGAATTCCAGTTCTATATTTAAAAAAAGGGGAATCCCCAAGCTTCACAATAACCACAAACATTATACCAGGGGTGGGCAATCCTGGTCTTCAAGGGCCACTATCCTGCATATTTTACTTGTTTCCCTGCTCCAACACACCTGATTCAGTGCTTAAATGACCTCTTCATGTTCTGCAGAAGCCTGTTAATCAACCATTGATTCAAATCAGATGTGTTGGAGCAGAGAAACAAGGAAAACAGATTAAACAGATTAAAAAGATTATCTGCTATTTTAGTTACTGGGATCACTAGATGGTGTCTTTAGGAACTCATTTTTATGCAACTTTCAATAACAGCAAAAATAAATAAATAAAATAATAATAATATATTTTATTTGTATACACTTTTCTAAACACTCAAAGATGCTTTATAGGGATCGAGTAAAATTACAAACGTAACAATAAATACATCAAACAATCCTGAAAAGAACACGTAAAATACAAAGCATTAAAAGATTAAAGAATGATAAAACGGGGCACTAGTCCTACATTAAAAGCTGTTTTGTAAAGACGTGTTTTTAGATGAGATTTGAATGTGGATAGGTCTGTACAGTCACGGACATGTTTTGGAGGAGAGTTCCAGAGAGTGGAAAGCATCTATATTTTCACTTGTTTTGAACTGCAGGCTGTGCTCATTCCGACTCATTTTACCAGCACGGGTTACATATGTTCATTAATATGCATTGTCCCTTTACACAATTCTTTTTAGCAGTATGTTACAAACATCATGCTGTAAGTGACCCCAAGCTGCACAGGAAGTGCTACAGCTAGCTGCTGCTATTTCTGCTTGCCACTGAATTATTTGTAAATAACAGTTTTTTAAAAAAAATCAAAAGCGGTGTAATTGTTTTTTAAATATTGTTTGCATGAATCACTTCAAAATCTGGCAGTTTTTTTTAACTCAAAATAATACACAACTGTATATTGCTCCCATTTTATCAAATCAACAGACCCAACCGGCATGAGGTGCAAACTGCTGATTCTGTGAAACTGAATCATTTACTGAAAGGGGTGAGTTCAAAAAATAGCAGTGATGAGTTCAATTAGTGAGGTCATTGATTATGTGAAAAAAATAGGTGTTAAACAGGTGGCCCTCATTTAAGGATCAAGGCAACTGATGCTGCATATGCTGGCTGTACAATGGGTGGTTCAAGACACTGTTCAGAAGAAGAGCGTTCTTTGATTAAGAAATTAATAAAAGAGGGGAAAACCTATAAAGAAGTGCAGAAAATGATAGGCTGTTCAGCTAAAATGATATCAAAAGCTTTAAAATGGCAGTCAAAACCAGAAAGGCAAAAAAGAAAAAGAAAAACGACTATTCGAATGGATTAGAGAATAACCAAAATGGCAACGGCTCAGCCAATGATTAGCTCCAGGAGGATCAAAGAAGATCTAAGATTGCCTGTGAGGACTGTAACAATCGGACAACGTCTATGTGAAGCCAAGCTACCAGCAAGAAGGCCCCACAAAGTCCCATTGTTAAAAAAAAAATATGTGTGCTGAAGCGGTTACAATTTGCTAAAGAACACACTGACTTGGCCTAAAAATAAATGTCATAATATTTTGTGGACTGATGAGAGTAAGATTGTTCTTTTTAAGTCTAAGGGCCAAAGACAGTTTGTCAGACGCCGTGCAAACACTGAATTCAAGCCACAGTACACAGTGAAGACGGTGGTGCAAGCATCCCTTTATGGGGATGTTTACGTACTGCGGTGGTGGTCCTTTATCACATACCAGGTATCATGGATCAGTTTGAGTACATCAGAATACTAGAAGAAGTCATGTTGCTGTATGCTGAAGAGGAAATACCCTTGAATTGGGTGTTTCAACATGACAAACACACCAGCAAGCGAGCAAAATCATGGTTCAAGACAAACAGAATTCAAGTAATGGAGTGGCCAGCACAATCCCCGGACCTTAATCCCATAGAAAACTTGTGGCATAAAATCTGACATAAAAAATGCTCTTCATGAGGCAAAACCAAGAAATGCAGAGGAATTGTGGAACGTAGCACAAATGTCCTGGACTGCAATACCTGTTTTGAACATTATATTTCTTGACTTTCGGTAAAATATGATCAAATTCAATTACTTTTTCTAATTTTCTTGTTTTAAAATAGAGTGTGCAGTCTCCCCAATGCATGTGTTCATTAAAATACAATTTATTTTAAGAATTTTGAGGTTTACTCACCTTTGTAAACACACTGCTATTGTTATGAACAGAACTGTATATAACTAGCCTTTATCTCATCAGTCCCATTGTAAAATGATCAAAATACTCCTTTAATTAGATATGGACTACAACTAAATGTATGCATAATTATTTTATACGAGAGAACCCAAGAATAGCCCTGAACACACACACAGACTAAAGAAAAACTTTCATAGGAGAAAAAGTCACAATATGAAAGTTGTGAACTGAACTGATTTCTAAGTATTTGAGAGTTTTAATGTGCTATGAAACAACAGATGTGTAGGATTTCTTAGATGTTTGTGTTCTTTTGAAATCTTAACTAACAAAGATGTATTCATCTTTATGTTGTGGTGGCACTCAGTCCATTTTTGAGCTCACCTGATTGTCCTGGGCAGTCTGCGCGGGGATGTCGGTATAACGCCACGTGATGCTGGCCGGGTGGGAGTCTTTGGGAGGGGCAGCGTCGGCGATAATGACCTTCTCATGAGGACGGACCATCCCGCAGTCCCTAGCCACAGAAATGGCTGTCAGCATGTTGTCTCCTGGTTGACGATGTCAGGGAGAAAAAGCAGCGTGAGAACCACACAGAAACTGATGATTAACGTTATGAATGAGTAAACAGGTTTATGGCTACCTGTGACCATTAAAGTACGAATGTTGGCTTGTTGTAGTTCACATAAAACACCGGCAGTCTCTGGTTTTATTTTGTTCTGCATGATGATCAAACCAAGGAAGTCCATGTTGGTCTCCATCAGATCCCTTTCAAACAAACACAAAGAATAAATCTCCTTAACTTTTGCTGCCACTTATCACCAAGGGATAGTATATAGAAAATATGAACATAGAAAAATCAGATTTTCAGGCCGGCAACACATTTCAAAAATAAAAAAAGCAACATTTTGCTACTTTTGAATGTTACTATTCCTTCTAAGAACAGTCAAAAAAAGTTTTAGCATGAGGCGGTGTGGACCAGAATCATCTCTGTACATCATAGGGCTAAAGGTTTTAACACAATGCCATTTTATTAGGTTCTTATGTGCATTTTGATTTGCCTAAACGTAGACGTGAAACAACTCTCTGACTGCTGCTCTGTTGACTTCAACATAATTTAGAATTTAGCTACCATGTGTTTACCAGGCACCTTCATTAAAGTGGCCTTTTTTAAAACTTCCCAGACAAAATCCAAGCTGACAAGGAGGAGAAGTTGTAAAAAGAATCTTGTTGCTGACAAATAGACAGAAATGTCTGAGCAGGGCTGTGAGTAAGGACAAACAGTTAGCAACACTAAAATAGACACTGAAATGGCCAACCACAGTGCAGTCTATAATGAGGCAAAGATTCTTGCTGCCATCTTGCTAGGTGCTAGTGGGTGTCCTTAGATACTGTCAGAATGGCAGCAGACTAGAAATAGCTGAGTTAAAACCCTAAAGTCAGCCATGAAGCACAATATTTTACCATTGATTGTTATAATTATTGGCACCCACCCTTAAAAGAACATGACGTTACATTTTATAGGTGAACTCTGTGCTATATTAGCTCATAAATTATTAAGAACATGACCTTTTCAGTTTTTTCTGTCTTGAACATTGTATATACCAGGGTTTCCCCCTGTGTATTACTTCCCCCACCACCAGGCTAAGCTCCGCTTGTTAATTGTAAAATATGTCATTTTTTATACATGTTTTTTTCCACCTGCACCCCCAAAACCACTACCTTTCTCTACCTCTACAGGGTAGAGAATGTCTGGGAGAAAGTGTCAAAAGACGTTTGACTCCTTTCTTTTTCGAAGTGAGAGCAGTATGAAGCGTCAAAGCGGACAAAAGCTCTACATACAGACCCACGAACGAGACTGAATGAGTTGCATGCGCGAACGTATGACCCACACACAAGATTGTATGACCTGCGCAAGACAGTGAAAGACATTTTTTTAAGAAGAAAACTCCAAAATAAATCAAAAACCTATTTCAATGTAATGTATGTGAAAACATTTTTATGGATCCCCTCTTTCCTTTGTTTATTCTGCTTAAGTCAGTAAAAACAAGCAAACAACCTTTGTGGACCACTTTTTTAGGGTCTTCATTGAAGCTCTTTGTACGACAAATAGGCAATATGTGCTGAACGCTCATATTGGCTCGCTCCATCTTCAAACAAGCATTGAGATGCACAAAAAAGGTATTACAAAAGTGCCTTTTTTGTAAAACTTAAGTTGTGTAAATATCTGACACAAATATCTTACAATATCACATAATAACATGGCGGCGCCCAAAATGGCTGCGGCTGCATCGGCTCTTGACGGTGAAGCAGGTGAGAATGTGGACTGAGGGGGCCATGGAGGCACTTCAGGACTGTTTTGAGTGCTCTGACTGGGAAATGTTCAAGGCAGCAGCCACCTGCAATGACCAGACCAATATTGATGAGTACGCCATGACTGTGTCAGCCTACATCAACAAGTGCACAGACGACGTCAGCATCACTAAGAACATTATCACCCGGGCCAACCAAAAACCCTGGATGACTAAGGAGGTACGGGACATGCTAAAAGCACGCAATTCAGCCTTCAAGTCTGGCGACAAGGAGGCACTGAGGTCAGTTAGAGCCAACTTGAACCGTGCTATCAGGTTAGCAAAGCGAACCCACAGTCGGAAAATACAGGAGTTCTTCCACGACACAAGCAATACCAGAAGTATGTGGCAGGGAATTAAGGCGATCACAGATTACAATCCATCCTCCCCCACAGTGGGGGAAGTTGATGCTGACTTTTTAAATGGACTCAATAACTTCTTTGGAAGATTTGAGTCACTGAACAGCACTCCGGCAAAGAAAACTGTCCCCCACCAGGAAGAGGAGCCACTCTGCCTGGACACGACCGAGGTGTTAAAGACTCTGAAAAGAGTCAACCCACGCAAGGCCCCAGGCCCTGACAACATACCTGGGCGGGTGCTCAGGGAATGCGCAGGTCAGCTGGCTGGTGTCCTCACAGACATTTTTAACACTTCACTATACCAAGCTACAGTGCCAGCCTGTCTAAAAACTGCCTCCATCATTCCGGTGCCAAAGAAACCTCAAGTCACCTCTTTCAATGATTACCGGCCTGTGGCACTGACTCCCATTATGATGAAGTGCTTTGAAAGACTAGTAAAAGAACATATCGTCTCCAGACTCCCCCCCACATTCGACCCGTACCAGTTTGCCTACCGCCGAAACCGCTCTTCTGAGGATGCTATCTCCTCCACCCTTCACCTGAGCCTGGCTCATCTGGAAAAGAAGAATAGTCATGTGCGGATGTTGTTCCTGGACTTCAGCTCAGCGTTCAACACAATCATCCCACAGTATCTGGCAGAAAAACTGGGACACCTGGGATTCAGTAACCGCCTGCGCAACTGGCTATTAGACTTCCTCACCGACAGATCACAATCAGTCCGGATCGGACAATACACCTCCGATGTCATCAACCTCAGCACAGGTTCCCCTCAGGGCTGCGTCCTGAGTCCTCTGCTATTCACTCTGATGACACACGACTGCGCCCCAAGGTTCGCCACCAATCACATCGTGAAGTTCGCGGATGACACAATGGTGGTGGGCCTCATTACAGATGATAACGACCTGGACTACAGAGAGGAGGTGGAGCAGCTAGTAGTCTGGTGCAGAGAGAACAGCCTGATCCTGAATGTTGACAAGACTAAAGAGATGATCGTCGACTTCAGGAAAAATCGGCCCAGCCACGCTCCACTGCTCATAAACAGTTCGGCTGTGGAGGTGGTCAGCAGCACCAAATTTCTGGGGGTGCACATCACTAACGACCTCTCCTGGACTGTGAACACCGCGTCTCTGGTCAAGAAGGCACAGAAACGTCTGTATTTCCTGCGGAGGATGAGAAGAGCATACTTGCCCCCACCTATCCTCAAGACGTTCTACAGAAGCACCATAGAGAGCATTTTGACCAGCTGCCTCTCTGTGTGGTGTGGAGGTTGTAGCGTCTCCGACTGGAAGAACGTGAGGAGAGTGGTGCGGACAGCAGAGAGGATTGTCGGGGCCACCCTTCCCTCCGTTCAAGACCTTTCATCCCGGCGCTGCGTGTCCCGAGGCCGAAACATCGTCAGAGACCCTTCTCACCCACACCATGGATGGTTCTCCCTGCTGCCCTCTGGAAAGAGGTTTCGAAGCATCCGGTGCAGGACATCCAGGTTCCGAAACAGCTTTTTTCCACTTGCCATCAGACTGCTGAACTCCCAACCGTATTGCACTTAAAAATCTGGTCTCCACATTATATCTGCCTTTTAACTCTATAACTTATAACTCTTTTACTGTCATTCCTTCACTCTATATTCTCTATATTTATATACATATTTTTATACTGTATTTTTTGAAAGCTCAAAATACGGTCCTGAGCTGTGTGCAACGAAATTTCGTTTTGTATTCACCTTGTGCATGCAATATGACAATAAAGTTTAAACTAACTAACTAACTAACTAACTAATAAATAGCCATATTTTCAAATTTCCTGTCAACTTTAATCTTTTTTTTTTACTAAATCACGGTCGGCCGGAGATCAGCCTGCGCCACCTACCACCAGGCTTAGCCTCTTTACTGGGGGAAACCCTGGTAAACTCTTACAAAATAGTTCATAAACAAAGGATAACTGTGCTACTCCAATAGGTTACCCAGCATTGTAATACTTAGGTAAATTTATATTTTCCAGAAACAAAAATAATTATAAAATATCAGTTAATCATTTTTAACACTTTATTTTAGTCCAGAATAAAGTGGGACAGACTTGTACTGACAAGGAGCATCACTAATGTAAAAGTATGAATACCTAAAATTAACATTAAAAACAGTTTGATAAAAAACAAATGTGAACAAAATTCTGCTCATTAAACTTGCCTTAATGAGTTTATTGTCATATATGATATACATCTGTTTTTGTAATGCTTGTAAGCTTGTCAAAAACTAGGCAGTGCTACAGTGTTTCGGCATAATAATTTCTATTTTTATTTTTGTTCAATGGAAATATTATTCTTATACACTGTAATATTATTTTATTAGGAGCCTCTAGACTAGACTGCTATAATTACTGTAAAACAATGTACTGAGATTTGCAATATACCAGCTAAATGAAAGTTAATCCATCCATCGTTTTACTTTACCCGCTTCTCCATTCCGGGTTGTGGGGAGCTGGTGCCTATCTCCAGCAGTCACTGTGTGAGAGGCGGGGGACACCCTGGACAGGTCCCAAGTCCATCACAGGGACACATAAAGAAAAACGAGACAAACAACCATCCTCACTCACATCTAGGGACAATTTAGTGTTACCAATTAACTTAACATGCATGTTTTTGGTCTGTGGGAGCAAACTGGAGTACCCTGAGAAAACCCACGTGTGCACAGGGAGGACATGGAAACTCCACTCAGAAAGGCCCCAGGCTGGGAAGTGATCCTGCAACAACTCTAACCACTGTGCTGCTGTGCCATCCCTAACTGTATATTATCAATGTTAGTGACATATTCTATTAAATATGATACATTAGGATACCAACCTGTTTTACCTATTTTTTGTATAAAATCTAATCTATATGCTAAATAATAGTGATTTGGTGTGTACAATAAACAAAGGTCTACACAATGAAGTAGCTTTGAGATGTAAACAGTACAGAGTGATAGTCAAATTTCACCCAATTAGTGCCATCAGCATCCAGTGTACTTCTATTTCAGTGGTTAGTGAGGCATGGTTTCACTGAGGAAACAGGAAGGATCACGATATATAAGAATAAATATCATTTTCGTATTTTATGCCCGATTTGAAATAACACCAATATAAATGAAAAGTGTTGGTATACCATTCAGTTTTTGCACTGAGGACAGATAGAAAGTCATAATTTTTCAAGTTTTCTAAACTGTCTCCATTTTTAACACTGACAGATCAGGACTGCAGGCAGGACAGTTCTTTACCCGTTTCCTCCTCTTCCTCAGTTATGGCTTTGTAATGGTACGGTGGTTTTACAACTTTTTTAAAATGAGTTTATTGATTATCTAACACATTTGTCATCAAGCTGGAGGTCTTCTGTCCTGTCTCTGTTGCTCAGAGACTCAGCCTTCTGAACCAAGTTGTGATTACAATTCAATTAAATAAAAACAACTTTTTGTAATTTGCCCTTTCCATGTCAGAACTTTATGATTTGAGCTGTGCTGCTCAATCCTGTGCACATGTATTCTTTTAATAAATAAGTCACCACATTTATCAGAACAGTAATTCAAACCAAGTGGGATTTCTGTTGCTTCAGTCTGGTAGTTTGGTGATTAGTTTCTGGTTGCACTATTGTGCATCCAGCTTAAGGTTTGCCTGTATAACTTCTTTACTTATGGGAAAAATAAAGGATAGATATTTAAAATTGACTGTAAAATGAACATGCATGCATCAGACCAAGCTGATTTAAAAGGGAGGAAGGAGCAGCTGCATGTACTCTGACACGTTATCGGACATTAAGAGACGTACCTGCTGAGGTTCTGGACTTTGTGCCATGAAAGTTTGGACTCGAGCTGTCGATGTGCCAGGGCAATAACCCTGAAGCCCTGCCTCGTGTAGCTCTCCAGAGTCTCTGAGAAACTCTGTGGGACTGAAGGGAAGGACAGAGCCATATCAGGCTGGCCTGAGGACATGCACTGCAGCGGGAACACCTGAGAACACTGGACGTCCCAAAATAAGGAAGCAGTATCTGTCCCAAAGCTTTGACGTGTAGAAGAAGAAATGTCTGACCTGTGTCAGGTTTGCAAATGCCGGCCACGACCTCCGGGGCCCCCTTCAAGATGGCTTCCATGTGTTTTTCCCCCAACCTCCTGACTACCACGCTCATCCTCTGCAGCGCTGAAGAGAAGGGGAACTGACGCACAATACCAATCTCACAGGACTGTGGAGCAGAAGTCCCATGTCAGACATACAGTATCTCCATGACCACAAATCAATTACTTTAGAAATAAATGCTTTATTAAAAAAGGGAAATTACTGACAATCCTGATAGCTCCAGGAAAAGAGCTATTCTGAGAACAGGGAGGTCTTACGTTTATTAATAACCACAATAATATTGATGACAGATTAATTAGAGAAACACCCACAGCAATCCTTTAACATTATGCTGTAAATATTATTGTCAGGAAGGAAAGGTGGTATGCTAGTCTGAGTCAGATTATGAAAACTCTTTAATAACACGACAAAAAAGTTTGCTAACCATATGATGACTTACACTGCTTCACAACACATGCTATTAACTTCAAAGTCACAAGGTTTGCTTCTTCTTAACTTAGTTTGAGGGTTTTTTCATACAAATAGAGTTGTTTGTTTTCTAGGAGCCTCCTAGGAAAATGAAATGCATATTAGTGATCAAAGATTAATTTAAATTTAAAATATTTTTTCTTTCCATGATTCCTAACCACCTCACATTTCCCTGCCCAGAGATAAGATGTCAGGATGTTTGCAGCAGCTGCTTTTTAATGTGACAAGGAGCTGAAAACTCCAACATGCATTTAGTACAACACATCTTTCTCCTTTTTCCATTGTTCTCCTGAAAACGTTTCTTGCCAGTTAAATCTGCTTGAGGATAGATGAGAATGTGTAAAAGTGCAACACTTGTGATTCCTTTCACAAGTACGTGTAAAAGTTGGTAAAACAGAAATTCTCTGGTTCGAAATTTCTGTAACTCTGTACTTCAGTTTACACATAATGTTGGATTCAAGATGATACGTTTTTTTGTTGGTGTCTTTGTAAATAATAATTATATCCACAGGAAATGGCTTTTAATAAAAAAAAAAAACAAGAGTACCGCCAATAGTACATAATACACCCAACAGTAAATTGTCAGTAGTCAAAATCCAAAGCATGAATTACATCACACAGCAATCCTGAACACATTTGTCTATTGAGTATATTCATGATTGTGGTGAGTTGAAAGGTCATCTTCACTGACAATGGCCTTGTCTATGGTGTAAATTGACAAACAGTTTAATTAAAGAAAATGTAAGAAACAGCAGCTATTAGTTGCAATGTGAAAAAACCTACCAGCCTACCCAAACCATTTTATAATCAGAGTAGTAGACTTCATGAGTACCACTCAAGATTTCTTTGGTGGAAGCGGTCCTAATAAAAACAAAATCCAACGTGAAGCCATAGTCTAATGACCTTTTTTATCGGAAACATTTTTCAACAACTTACTAAATATTACTTACGGATGGACAGATAGGTACAGTCTAGGAAACAAAGTAACATTTCATGTTACTTGGATGTCAAGCTGGAAAATACGCAATGTTTTAACAAAGGGGACACCACAGCTGTTGACCTTTCACCCCTTGATCTTGAAATTAATAAGGATCATCCTTGACCCATGAGGGGTCCAGCTGTGCAGTTTGAAATTCCTGTTTTAAGTGGTTATCAATTTAGAGCTCTGACAAAAAAAAAAAACTGTCCACAGACAGACAAATGGACAGATGGACGAAGCCATACCATAATACATCCTGTCTTAGGACAGGCACATAAAAAGATGCATCAGTCTATGGTTCATACTCAGTTGTTTTATTTATTAATATTAGTGAATTGTTTTAATTCCACAAAACACACAGCTCTGTTGGCAACAGCAATTTCTGATGCCACTAAATGTTCACCCAGACTTTTTTATAATATTTGAACGTGTTATTTTGTACATATGCAAAAATATTCTGCATGCCTCAGTGCCATTAAAGCCTCACCCCCAGTCTATGCTCTCTAGGGCCCCTCCTTAGGAGGCAGGTCTCTCAGGTTAGGAATCACTGCTGTGTAACATGTATAAAAGAATATGACTCAAACCCATGTAAAGACTCCATTTAGAATATTAAGTTATTATCCTAAATATATATATATGTGCCTGGATGCACAACAATATTCTCAGACAACTTTTTACTCATTTGCTTTTTCTAATTCATTGATTCTGACTGGAATGTGTTATAAGTGAAATGAATTGGACTGTATGCAGCAGGATTGACTCTTTAGACTAAGTTGTGTTTTGAAATGTATTGGAATGAAAGTAAAAGAGCTGGACTGAATGAAAGTAAATTTGAAAAGGTTGCTTTTCTGACTAGTGATCGTGCTGCGAGAGGAGTTTTGTTGTAAATTGGCTCTATATAAGTAAAGAGAATGGAAGTGAACTGAACAATCACTGTACCTTGTGCTGGACTTGTTGGTTCTGATTGGCTTCAGCCATGCTGTGCTTTGGAGGTCTGACAACGGTGGGCATTAATAGATTGTGGAGTGCAGTCTCTTCCTCTGTTGGCTCTTCTAATATCTAAACAAAAACAGCATCACAGAAAAATACTCAAGGGTATGCTAAGCCACCAGGGTAAATCTGGTGTGACATAAAAAATGTGATTTCTTCTGAAGCTTGAACCCCAGCAGGCTTGAACCAAAAGTGTGATGTCGCCAAATTCATTAGTGCAGCTTGTTTTGTTAGGGGTTTAGGACACTAAACACTACACATCTCGGTTTACCCAGCCTGTAGCGATGAACATCTTGAGGTCTAAAGGGTCTCCAGAGAGCTCTCCATCTATTTTGGTCAGTGAGTGGCAGGTTGCCATACAGGCCACAAATGTGGTGTTCACCAGACGCTCCGCAGCCACATCTGACTCTGGTGGAGAAAAACTGCAATGAAGATGAAAGATTAAAAAAAGAAACAATTGGGACATGAAAAGGAGAATTTTATGCACAACAAGAATTACATAAAGTGCACTTTGATATGTAACATACTGCATGTTTTTTTCTCACTCAATATGCTTCTACCTCTTAAAGTTAGCCACCAGCTACATTTAACCTGGTGCAAGTGCAACATCAGGAGAGTAATTCAAAATAAGTAAAATACTTTCAGCTGCTCTTTTGAATGGTTGCCACAGAAAATCATCTACATCCATCTCACCCTATCTCAGCATCCTCCTCTGTCACACCAACCCCAGCATATCCTCCTCCACTATGTACCTTCTCTCAGAAAACCTGGTCCATGCATTTATCAC
Organism: Kryptolebias marmoratus; assembly: GCF_001649575.2. NCBI lineage: Eukaryota > Metazoa > Chordata > Actinopteri > Cyprinodontiformes > Rivulidae > Kryptolebias > Kryptolebias marmoratus. The sequence continues at coordinate 21,900,344 of NC_051449.1, forward strand.
GTCTAGGCTGGAATATTGTAATCTTTATTATCTGGATGTCCAAAAAACTTTTTAAAAAGTCTTCAGTTGATCCAAAATGCTGCTGCCAGAGTTCTGATGAGAGTTAGGAGGAGAGATCATAGTTCTCCAGTTTTAGCTTCTCTCCATTGCCTTCCTGTCAAATTCAGAATATAATTTAAAATCTTACTTCTAACATACAAAGCTCTCAACAACCAAGCTCCATCTTATGTTCAAGATCCTATTGTTCCATATTTTCCTAACAGAGCACATCACCCTCAGACTGCAGGTTTACTTGTGGTTCCTAGAGTTTCTAAAAGTAGAACAGGAGGCAGAACCTTTAGTTCTCAGGCTCTTCTCTTGTGGAACCAACTTCCAGTTTCTGCCTGTGAGGCTGACACCCTGTCTACTTTTAAGTTTAGACTTAAGACTTTCCTTTTTGATAAATCCTATACTTAAGGTTGGTTTGGGTTTCCTGAGCTCTCCCTTAGTTCTGCTGCTCAGACTGTTGGAGGACAAACTGACCACATTTCCTCACTCTGCTGCTGTCTTTATTTGCTTTACTGTAATCATTTCTATCACTAACATGATTTTCTTTGTCTTTCCTCCAGAAGAAACTCCACCAGTCATTCTGTTTGTCTGTATCTCTTTCCTGTCCTTTTAAAATATGAATAAATAATAAATACACTGAAACGTAAAGCAAAATTAAGAAGACAATATTTAAAATTAGGGAAATTAATGAAGAGTTGTTTCATTAAACAGAAGTTGTATCTGTTCCTCTGTTTGTTCCAGTTAAGAGCTTCACTGCAACTTTGTCTGCTTTTAAATCTCCCAGTGATAAATTTAGACAGATGCAAATGTTTGCTTAAAAATCTGGCATGAACCAGTTTTGTTCAGTTATTTGTGAAGTTGACTTGCACATTGTCAAGTCTGGGGTAAAAAAAAAAGAAAAGGAAAATCTACCTGTGGCTATATTTTCATTGTCAGACTCCAAACTTCAAATGATTATCTGCAATTATTTTCAGGACAAGAACAATTCTGATGAAAAATAAACCTCCCCAAAAAAGCAAAACTCAAAAAAGGTCTTTTCTTACCTGCCATCTTTTGTCCTCTGAATACCCCACAAGTCCAAGCCGTCCTCAGTGAGAGTACCAGTCTGTGGAATAAAAATAAATACCGTAAATTCCGGACTATAAGCCGCTACTTTTTTCCCAAACTTTCAACCCTGCGGTTTATTCAGTGATGCGGCCAATTTATGTAATTTTTCTAACGGCCGCCAGCGGCGCTCGAGTAGAAAAGGTAAGATTTAGATCGGTGGAATATATGCGTCGAGGAAGACTGCAACTTCTTGTCTTGTGCATAAATTAAATTAGCGTGAACATACCCTCATCATGGAAAATGCAAAAAGAAAGGCATATGACGCAGCTTTCAAGCTAAAAGCAATCGAGCAGTCCGATAAAGAAGGAAACAGAGCTGCTGCACGTAAACTTGGCATAAAC
>NC_051449.1:21902160-21910822 GCF_001649575.2 Kryptolebias marmoratus
TGTATTTATTTGTATTTATTTTAGACACTTATTCTGATATGTTTTGCACGGGTGAATGAAAAAGGAGGGGCCGAACAAACGCGGGGTGACGGGTTTAAGTGGGGACAGGTAAAGGTGAGGGACAGACAAAAAAAAGGTGAAGAGGGGGTAAAAAGTTGGTTAAAGAAAAACCCGCGGCGGTGTGTGAGAGAAGACAGAGGCTCGACCAGACCCTGTGGATTTTTTTTGCACGTTGGCAAGGAGGAGTTTGACCTGAACTCTCTGCGAAAGATTATAGTTTCATTCGCGGGACTTGAAGTCGGTTTTGGGTTAATTTTGTGTTTGTGTTACATGTTTTAATGTGGGCACATGCGGCTTATATACAGGTGCGGCTTGTGTATGTACAAAATCGGTTTTCCTCTTAAAATGTGGTGGGTGCAGCTTATAATCAGGTGCGCTCTATAGTCCAGAAATTACGGTAAATATGAAATATGTAGCAGTCTGGAACAACCAAGGCTGTGAAGTTGTCCCAGTTCAAATGAAATCACAATCTTTGCAACTCTCTTATACTCATTTCTTTATCTTAGCTCAATGAGAACTATTTAAAACACCAATTCAGAAAAAGTTGGGTAAAAAGTAAATAAATAGAATTAACAAACTGTGTTACTTAACAACAGGTCAGTGAGAGGATTGGGTTTAAAAAGACAATTTTAGAGAGGCTGAATATCTCAGAAATCAGGATGGACAGAGGTTCACTATTCTCCAAAAATCTGTCGGAAAATAATGGAACGATTTCAGAATGATGTCCCTCAACTAAAAATTGAAATGACTTTAAATATCCATCATCTATAGTTCATGATAACATCAAAGGATTTCAGGAATCTGAAGAAATCTCTGTGCACAAAGGACAAGACTGAAAGTCTGAACTGGATGTTTGTGATCTTCAGTCCCTCAGGGGCCACTGCATTAAAACCAGGTCTGGTTCTGGTCCAGGAACACTTCCACTAATCATTATCTTTAACCACAGTTCACTGTGCCATCCACAAATGCAGGTTCAAGCTCTATCATACAAAGAAGAAATCATATGTGAACACCTAGAAATGCTGCCATCTTCTCTGGACCACATCTCGTTTAAAATAGAGGCAAAGTAGAAAACTGTTCTGTGGTCAGCTTAATCTATATTTGAAATTCTTTTGGGAAACTACAGATGCCATGTCCTCCATACTAAAGGAGAGAGGAACCATCCAGTCTGTTATCAGCACACAATTCAACAGCCTGCTTCTCTAATGATATGCGAGTGCATTAGTACCTCTGGTAAGAGCAGCTTCCACATTCGGAAAGGTACCATCAGTGTAGAACAGTATATACAAGTTTAAGAACAACATATGCTTCCATTCAGATGACACATTTTTCAGGCAAGGCCTTGCATATTTCGGCATGTTAAACCACAGACTGCATCCATTACAGCAGCATGGCTTCATAGTAAAAGAGTTCAGGTGCTGAACTGACCTGCCTGCAGTCCAGACCTGTCACAAATAGAAAACATTCAGCACACTGTAAAACAAACTTCCTGGTAATGAAGACTCAGGACTGTTGAGCAGCTACAATCTACATTCGACAAGAATGGGACAACATTCCCTCAGTTCCTACATATTTACAGACTGTTGTTAGAAGAAGAGAGGATGTTTTACAGAGGGAAACCTGGAACAACTGTTTATAGATGTGTTGATGCCAAAAAATTCAAAACAACCCTTATTTTTTCACCAAAAGGGTGCAATTTCTTAATTTAAACATTTGAGATGTTTACTATGTTCCATTGTTAATAAAGGATGGGTTTATGACACTTGCAAATTCTTGCATTTTATTTTTATTTGAATTTTATAGAATGTCTAAACTTTTGGGATTGGGGTTGTGGTTCAAAATTCTGACATGAAAGGCAGGCGGGAATATGAACTCCTTTAGGGAATACGAGGCCTTTAAATATTGTACTATCCTATTATACTATAATTATACTACTGTCCAAATGAGAGCATTGTGCTGTTTGGTTTTGAATAAAACTTTTGGTACCAGCCAAAGAAGAGTTTAAAAAATTATCTGGATCCTTCACAGCCAATTATCTGTTCAATCACAAGAAAAAAAAAAACTTTGAACTAGACTTGTGACTAATTATTATTTGTGCTGGAAAACATGAGAAAATAGCTTTAAAAAAGTTTCCAGACCCCAGGGAAATATTTTCAGTTTTTCTGTTTTTGTCCGTCCAACAGTCCATTGATTAATTTTCTGTTAATTTCTTTCAGCTGTACTGTGACTGCTTTTACCACCGTGAGAAGAAAATGACCAATTTCACTTGTTTACTAAACAAGAATGGCATAACATGAACATTTTCATGCCATAAAAAGGTTTACTGAACATTTCATAGTCACTAGTAGCTTGTAGAAATTACTATAGAATATAAATGATACTTTTGACATGAAGCAACAGCATTTTATCAACACTTTTTGAATGCATAAAGCTTGAAGTGATGGACAAACTGTGACACTGCATAACCACAGCCAGCCTGGAGACATTATCACTCATCTGAATTTCTAGTCGGGTTTGAATTCTTTGGAGCCAAATTTCCATGCATTCTTCAGTGAGAACTGAAGGGAATCTGAGTCAGTCTCAGTCAGTGGATTTGAAAAGTCATTCTGAAGTGAAAAACAATCCCTGAATTCAACATGGAAACATAAACGCACTGATTAAATATGAATTAAACTACCTTGTCGAAGCAGACCAGGTTAAGCTGGCCACACATGTTGATTCTCTGGGGGCTGATGCAAAAGATGCCGGCACGCTTCAGGCGCCGCTGAGCATACACGATACCAGCTGTCATGGCTGCAGGCAAGGCCGGGGGGACAGTAATGGTGATGATGTCCAAAGATTCAATGATGATGGTTTTAGCTGGAACCTGGATTAGTCCAGAGAACAGCCATGAAAACTTAGATTTAACACTTCTCACATGTCTCTTGGGAAACAGCAGTGATACCTTGCTCATGATACTGAGGACAATGGTGTAGATGAAGCCGACCCCCGCAACCCCGACCAGACACAGCAGGAACAGGTAAGCATCACGGTACAGCTTGAAGTCTGTGGGTTTAGGGTAGAGGATGGAACGTACAAGCTGGCCTTTTTCTGTACTAAAACCTGTGGAAACATCATTTGCTTTTTCAGTTTCCTCTCTGCGTATTTGAAGGCTGAAAATGTGGAAGTCAGTTGCCTTCTCTCTCACCTGTTCTGACCACAACAGCCTTCACCAGTTCACCTGCGTAGTACCGGGTCTGGATGACATGAGTTCCACAGAACAGTGTGTGTCTCTTGTGCTCCTCCATGTTGTAGAGCCTAGCTGCCTCTTCACCTGAACTGGGCAGACTGGTTTTAGTCACTGGAATGCTCTCGCCTAATGATTAAATGAGAATGAATATCAAATAAAAACCATGTTGAGCAAGATCACGCTCAAGAATCACATCAGGGGGCATAAACCAAGATTTTAGAGATTTCTGATGGGGTTCTGTTTGGTTCTTTTTCCACCTCTTCCAGGATTACATTCAAAGTCCAGAATTTCCTCTATTTGTAGACAGTTTGTCCTACACACCAGGGTTGATGGACTAGCAAGTCCTAGCACTAGTTTTTCCATGCAATTCAATGTCTTTTCCTTTGGTCCAGGAATACCTGGTGTAATTGATGTAATGTTCACAAAAAATGTTGCGAGAAGCTTTATAGAGTAACAACACTATGAATGTCTTTATTTATAACAGCGGTTCTCTAATTCTCTCTAATATGCAAGGCTTCATAGCCAAAAAAGCTCTATTAGATAATAGCAATGACAAGGCATCCCTCTCCCCAGTGACACACTCCGGCTCCTCCTGGGGTATCCCAAGGTGTTTCCAGGCCAGAGAAGATACATATATATTCCGTCCAGCCTGTTCTAGGTCTGCCCTTGGGTCTCCTGCCAGAGAGACGTGCCCAGAAACTTATAGTGGGAGTCATCCATAATGCATCCTGATCAAATGAAGCTGAACCACCTCAGCAGAGGAGCAGCAGCTCTTTTTTGAGCTCCTCCAGATGAAGGAGGTCCTTATCGCTCTCTCTAAGGCTGAGCCTGGCCACCTTACAGGGAAGATGATTTCAGCTGCTTGTATACAGGATCTCATTTGTTTGGTCATGACCAGGGGTGTTGGTAGACACAGAGCCACCTCCCCTCAGCCAAGGACACAGCGTGATTTTAAAAAAAACAGTGTGATCCGGATCATAATCTGGATCAGCATCAAAATGTAATTCATTGTTTTTTGTGACAACCCAAACATTTCCTGAAAATTTCATCCAAATCTGTTCTTTAGTTTTTACCTGATCTTTGCTAACAGACAGACAAACCAACGGACACAACCAGAAACAGAACCTCCTTGGCAGAGGTAACAACAGGGTCACATGTAGGAACAGAGAGAAGCTTTTAACAAAGGGTTAACTGTGACCTTGATCTTTGACCCCATGAACCTTGAAATAAAAAGGCATCATCTTTGACCCATGAGGCGTCCAGCTATGCAGTTAGACATTCCTACATTACACTGTTGCAGAGTTAGAGCACTGGGTCAACTGTGATGTTGACCTTTGACTAGATTAGCACCAAAATGTAATCACTTGTTCCTTGTACCATGTTTGACATTTCTTGAAAATTTCCTGAAAAAACGTTAATAACTTTTTGAGTAATCTTGTTCACAGAAAGATGGACAAACAAACAGATGCTCCCGAAAACATAACCGTCTTGGTTTTGTGTTTAATTTTAAATGAAAATTGTCAGGCTCAAACTTTCTTTTTTCCTGATGTTTGTGCCGTTTTTCCTGTTTGAAAGCTATTTATTTACAAGTAAAATAGAAAATTTGAATCAATTTAATGTGATTGTGGATATCTTTAATTGTAATTATGACTAATTAAAATGTTACTGTGACCAGGAGAAATGGTATTATTGAGACCTAAAATTGACATTAGAGGGGAATGTGATTTGATTAAATGTTTAAATGAGTCACCAAACAGAGCTGAGCTCACAGGAGATGCTGTGCATAACCATGCGGCTGCGAGTCACTGTGCACAGCAGAGGTTGAACAAGCGTGTGTGAGAGTTGAGTGCACATTAGACACATTATTGTTTAGGTTATTTTCTGTTTAAAATTTAAAGTGCTTATGAGAGTACCAATGCTTGCTCAACTGTCTGGAATAATAAAATATAATCTCATAGAGACAGGATGTTGTCTGTCACCATAGACACGAGGTGTCTGGCTGTGCAGTTTGGTACTTCTATGGTAAAGTGTTATCAATTTAGAGTTCTTTAAACAGAGGGTCAACCTGTGATTTTGACTATATGGACCATCTTTGGCCCATGAAGTGTCCAGCTAAGCAGTTTGACATTCCTATGTTAAAGGCGTGGACAACAATTTGTCCACAGACAGACAGACAATTGACACCATACAGAGACCTGACACTGTTCAGTCTTAGTGAACTAAGTCTCAGTTCCTAAAATGCAGCAAAACATTTTACCCGTGTTGTGCATTGCAGAAAGCAAACTATGTCCTCACCTGTCAGCATACTCTCATTTACAACACAGTTTCCCTGGAAAAGGACGGCATCACATGGCATTACCATCCCATTTGCTGTAATAGCGATGACATCGCCGGGGACAAGCTCTGTTGACAGGGCCTGTTCAATATCTGGGGTGAATGACGATAAAAGGAGGGGTGAATATATTTTAGCAAATAAAAGTCTAAAACAGGGTAATTCTCATTCTTAAGATGCAGCAAAAGACCAGAAATGAAACATGCCTTTGTTTCCTCTGCACACTGAAACTCGAACCACACTGTGTGCTGCCACCATGTCATGTAGCATCACATATTGCTGAAACAAGAGAGCAGCTGAGTTACAGAGGGAGGAAAATGTATATGGATACAAAACATACTGGTGCCAGATTGGAAAACGTCTTCTGATCACATTACACACCAATGCTAATATACTGGTTTTCGTATTGAGAAGAGATAGAGGAGAGAACAGATCTGTAATAGGACTACAAAGACAAAATAACCACTAATCAGTATGATTTCCTCTCAGATCACTGTTTCTGAGGCTGAGACATGACTCACCTTTCTAATAGTATACAATGAGGTAGCTATAGATATGATGGACATAAAAACTATGGCTGAGGCAAAGTAGTAGTAGTCTTCAGCACTCCACAAAATAACACTGAAGAGCTGAAAGATGTAAAAAGGGTTCAAAACCTGATGGGAGATGGAAGGAAAACAGAAACCGTAAGAGGCAGTATTTATGCTCAAAGAAAAGATCTTTAATTCCAAGTTTAACACTCACCTCTTTTATGAGAAGCATGAACAGGGAGGGAACTATCACAGCTATCTCATTCTCCCCAAAAAACAACCTCCTGAAAGATTCAAAACAATTTAATAGAGATGCATAATTCGATCCTTCATTCCCTTTAGTATAAAATAAATAAGAAAAAGAAAACTTGTGATGCACAACACCTGTAGTCCTGCAGGGTTTTAGAAAGCCCAGAGCTATGTTCAGAGTGGACGTGTGCACAGCTCATCTTTACATCCTCCAGGCCTCTAGAAAAGTAAGATGCTTTCAAGTCTACTGCAGCCGTGGAAAATGGTACACACAGCCCTTTGGATGTTTTACCCTTTTACTGCGATTTTAAATCAATCATGGTCAATATAAACTGGCCTTTTTGACAAATAGATTAATAAAGACCATCCTCAATAACTCAGTGGAAACTGATTTCTACAAAGTAGTACCAATTCAATAAAAATGTGTAATGTTAAATAAATGATTGTATAAATATCCGCCCCCTTTGAAGTGACTGTCTTAATACAACTGAGGTGCAGCCACTTGGTGTTAGCAGTTTCACAGTTAGTGAAATGGAAGTCAAATGAGGGCAGTGGATGTGTCTCAAGTGATTGCAGTATAAGAACACTTGTGTCTGGAAGCTCTATTCACTGGTTAATCAGTATTCCAGAGCTCCCAGGGGTCTTGGTGGTCTCTCTCTTTATTCTCCTTCTTCACGTTCACTCAGTTTGTGAGGACGGCCTGATCTTGGTAGATTTACACACGTTCCATATTCCTTCCATTTCTTTATGATGGATTTAACAGAACTCCTAGGATGTTCAGGGTCTTGGAAATCCTTTTGTATCCATCCCCTGACTTGTACTTTTCAATAATTTTCTCTGAGTTGAATAAGGACAGTCCCTTTAAACGTGGTGAAAATTTACGCAGTCACTTTATAATTGTTTTTTTTTACACTTTGACATTGAAGAGGGGCTTTTTCTGTAAAGAAGGCCAATTTAAATTGATCATGATCTATTTATGACAGCAATAAAAGTTCAAAACATCTAAGGGAGTTAATACATATATAGGCACTGTATGGTCATACACTTTCTCAATCAAACATTATTTCTTACTAAGGAACTGGAACACAACCTATGGTTCAAATCCAGCACTATTTATAGTGGGTTTTCCTCCCTTCGTATTCTCTCAATTTTGTTGCCTTACAACCTGGAATTTCACAGGAATTTTGAAGCAATTATCTTTTTTTTTTTTTTTTTTTTTTTTTTTTACATAACTTTCATTTTAAAAAAGCAAAACATTTTTTGTGAAACAAATAAGAAATTAGACACAAAAAAAAAAACATTAGACAACCAGAAGATGCATAACTTTTCACTCCCCTAAAGTCAGTACTTTAAAAAGCCACCTTTTACAGCAATTAAAGACAGTAGTTCTCTTCGGGTTCATCTTCATGATTTTGGTCCATCAAATCTGTGGAGATTTTCTCCGTCCTTAACAACCAAACTGCTCCAGCACAGGTTGGATCCAGCACAGGTTGGATGGGTGCTGCTTGGGTCCAATAAGCTTTAAATCAAACCACAGCTTCTCAGGAAGGCTGGACTTTGACTGGACCATTTTAGGATATTTAACTGGTTCTCCTTAAACCAGTGGAGTGTTCTTCAGCAGTTAGCTTTGAGTCATTGTCCTGCTGGAAGGTGAACCTCTGTCCCAATCTCAAATCTTTGAATGATTCAAACAGGTGTCCCTCAAGGATTTCTTTACATTTTGCTCCAATTTTCTTTCCCACAACTCTAACCAGTTTTCCTGTTGATGAGAAACATCCCCATAGCATAATGCTGCCACAACCGTGCTTCACTGTAGGGATTAGGTGCTCAGCATGATAAGAAGTGTTGTCCTTGATTTCCAAAAAGTTTCATTTTAGTCTCATTTGACCAGAACACCTTTTTCCACATGTTTGGGAAATTCCAGGTCAATTTGCTTTTTTTTTTTTTAAGCAATGTCTACTTCCTGCCATTCTTCCATGAATCTCAGCTCTGTGCAGCTTTTGGTGGTCCTACGGACAGATCCTCCCATCTCTGCAGAAGAGCTTCCAAGCTCCATTAGAGTTACCTTTATCCTTGTAAGAGCCTAAACTAAGTTTTGTGATGGTTACATGTATAATTTAAGTTATTTTCTTTTGTATGGAACTTGGTTTTGAGATTAGCATTTTTATGTTTGTCCTGTGGGTGGCGCTGCGATGAAAAATATAGATCGTTTGCATGTTGGAGTGAAGCGCAACAGTCTTTTGACCTCCGTTTACTTAGCTT
>NC_051449.1:21910922-21918945 GCF_001649575.2 Kryptolebias marmoratus
AACAGTCTTTTGACCTCCGTTTACTTAGCTTATTCAGTTTACTAGTCATTTTGCTTGTCTGCATTTTTTGTACCTGTTTCATTTTGTTTAAGTAAACACTTAAACACAAGTCACGGAGGAGAATTACCTTCTTTTTACGGAAAAGAGCTAAGTTGGGAATTACGGGAGCGTCGGGCACAGGCTTCGCACCACAAGGACGTACAATCCTCTTGGATGTTTCTCTGATTAATGTCCTCCTATCCCAGTCTGAGAGTTTTAATGGACGACCCTCTCCTGGCAAATGTGGTGCCATAATCTTTCCATTTTCTAATAACAGATTTAATGGTACTTTCTGGGATGTTCAGGGTCTGGAATATTTTTTATAAACCAACCCTGATCTGCACTTCTCCACAACTTCATTTCTGACCTGTGTGGAGAGATCCTTGGTCTTCATGATGTCTCTTGGTAGCCCTGATTAGTTGAAAGTAATGCTCTAGTGTAGATAGTGGGGGCTATCAGAACACGTATACTGAGAACATTTGACACTTAAAATGTCCACAGTTGAATGACTACTTTTGCAACAGATTGTAATTGATCAAAGTGTCTAGTTTATCATTTATCAACACAATGTTATGTTTATGTCAGTCAATCACAAGAACCTTACAGGTTAATTGGAAAAAAAAGATGTCCATGAGTCATCTGGGCTCATCTGTGTGTGAATGTATAATGCATACTGTAGAGACCATTCAGTTATAAATGAAGTTTATTCATTTTTTTAAGAAATGAAGGTTATTAAACTGATGCTAAATGAATAATACACAGTAGGAAAACTTACAGATGTAATTCAAAGTTCTGCATCTCCTCATTCCAGTAGTATCTGGTGCTGTGATGAGTGAAGTACTTTATCTAAGAGGAAGAAATTAGACTGTAGTGATCAGATGCTGACTTCTTTACAAGTTAACAGACATGCTTCAAAACTAGCAATAGGTCACACTGAACAAGGTCAGGGGGGTACGATGGAAATCCAACACCTGAACATGTCTCTGAAACCTACAGTGGCTTCAGAAAGTATTCAGACTCAGACTTTCAGTTTTTCCAATTTTGTTCTGTTGCAGCTTGATGCTATAATTGGTTAAATTAATGTTTTCCTCAATAATCTACAGCTAGAATTTCATACAATTTTGTGTATTTTAATTTATTAAATATACTGAACAAAAATATAAACACAAACACTTTTTCTATGTACACAATAGGCCTTTTTCTCACATATATTGTTAACAAATCTGTGTAAATCTGTGTTAGTGAGCACTTCTCTTCAGCCGAGATAATCCATCCACCTCATAGGTGTGGCTTATCAAGATGCTGATAAGACAGCATAATTATTGCACAGGTGTGTCTTAGGTTGGTCACAATAAAAGGTCACTCTAAAATGTGCAGTTTTAGTGTTAAATATATTTATTGAACATTTTCTTTCACAGAAGTACAAACTCACACTTCTCCATCAAATCAGGGGAGAAGTAGTAGAAGTTAACAAAAAGAAAAAAAGAACAAAGAAAAACCCATTCCTTAAAATGAACAAAACCAGTCCTCACTGTCATTCAAATGTGTAAAAAATGGACATTTTCCAATCGCCAGGCCAGTATCTTAGCTAATATTTTATAAATCACAATTTAACAAGGATATAGGTCGGTAAGAAGTACAATACATGGGGTTTTTGTCTTTTTTTGGTGATAGTGTTATACATGCCTGGTTCATGGTGGCCGGAAGAGACCCCTTCTTGATGGAGTCCGAATACACCTCCGCTAGTACAGGAGAGAGATGAGCTTGATCTGAAGATCATGTTGGAATAGGTAAGTCCCTAAAAAAAATTTGGTAGAATATTGGAGTTCCTGGGACTGGTAGAACTATATAATTCTTCATAGTACTGTTTAAAGACTTTATGTATCCCCTGCTGATCTGTGGTGATCTCACCATGCTGTAACTTGATGCCTTTAATAATTTGTTTAGCTCTGGTACCCTTTAATTGTCTTGACAGTATCTCACCGGCCTTATCACCATGTTCATACAGGTTATTTCTATTTTTTAAATAGTAGATACTCTATAGATTGTGAGGTAAATCGTATTCTGAGCTTAACTTCTAACGTTCCTTATATAGGTCTGAAGATGGAGTCGGTGAATTTTTTATATCTATATCTGCTATTTGACTTTCCAGGTCTATTTGTTTGGCCATACAATTTTTCTTTTTTTTTTTTTTGTTGTTGTTGTGAAGGATATTGCCTGGCCCCGGATATATGCCTGAAGCGCCTCCCATACAGTTGTAGTAGAAACCTCAGGGGTCATATTGATGTCCAGAAACAGAAAAATATGGTTCGACATATATTTAATAAAATTTTCATCAGATAGCAAGAGAGAGTAAAATCTCCAATGCTTCCTGGGTGCCGTTGCTTCAGCCATGTTAAGTTTAAGCATCATTGGAGCATGATCGGATATTACTATGGCATGAAATTCACATGTTTGGATGTCCAAAATCAGCTTATTATCAATAAAAAAGTCAATTCTACTATAACTCTGGTAAGCATTGGAAAAACAAAAGGATACTGTCTATCTTGGGGGTTTAGAAAGCGACAAATGTCTGAGATGCCATATTCTGTAAGAAAGGATTGTAGATAAGGCACCAATTTAGACGTAGTATAACCTGGTTCCACTGACGATCGGTCCATTGCAGGAGCCATACATAAATTAAAATCCCCTCCCATTATAAGCTGATGTGAGTTGAGACAAGGAAGCGTTTTATTAAGGCGAACAAAGAATTGGGGGTCTGGTATGACGTTATTGCCGTTGAGTTTACCTGTCACTATAACAAAGCGCCCATTTGGATCTAATATCGAAGACACTGGAGTAAAAGGTATATTTTTGTTAATCAATATAGCAACCCCTCTGGCCTTGCTCCCAAAGGTCAAGTGGAAGAGCTGCCCCACCCAACCACATTTTAAACGCAGGTATTCTGGGTTTTTAAGATGGGTTTCCTGGAGAAAGGCAATTCCTGTATCCAAATTCTTAAGATGTCCGAGAGCCTTTTTCTTTTTCACAGGATGGTACAGACCTTTAACATTCCAAGAAACAATGCCAATATTATTCATAATGTTCACATTATAATCAGGCTAAAGAACCATTGATTTAAATGTTAAACATAGGGCATGTTATAAAATTGTTTTTTTGGTTGATCTGCAATAAAGGACTTTAAAAGAAAAATAGTTATTGACAGCGAGACTGAAACCAGCTTCTCCTTCCCTCCCAAGACCCCATGGTGAAATCAGCTGCAGGAACAAACAGCGCAGCTTCCCTATACATCTCTAACACCTCCATACCAATCTAACTATCTAACAGTTCCTCTGCTCCTAAAATGTTGGTAGAGTTCCCACCCATGAACAGGTCATGCTCCTATAACACACGTGTCAAACTCCATTCCTCAGGGTCCGCTCTCATGCATGTTTTAGATGCGTCCTTGCTTTACAACACCTGCTTTAAATGAATGACTCGTGCTTCTGGAGAACTTGATGATTTGGTGAGGAGGTGATTAAACCATTTGAATCACTTTTGTTGGAGCAGAAAAATCTAAAACTCCCAGGACAGCGGCCCTTGACACCTGGAGTCTGACACCCCTGCCCTATAAACTGGAAATTGTTATTTGAATGACCCTCACGTCACATGCGTACAAAAGAACCCCTATACATGCCAGAACCCCATTTTTAGCTTATTCAGTGTAAACTAAAAGTCGAAGGGTACAATTCCTACTTATGCATGCATGCTGATTAAGATTTGTTAAAGTCCTTAATAAATTTCTCTGCCTCGGCCATGGAATCGTTGTTCGGATCCCATTAGCTTGTATGATTCACAGTCTTGCTGGGTATGCCAGGGAAGGTTTCAGTCCCATCTTGTATAAAGATGACATTACAGAGCTGTATTCCCTCCATTTGCTCACGAATTCAGTGATCCTGAATGGGGTGTTTTGGAATTTTAGCTCACCTCTTCTCCTAGCTTCCCGAACAACTAGTTCTTTGTTTTGATAGCGGTGAAAGCAGAGAATAATGGGCCGTGGCCTACCTCCGGGGCTTGGCTTAGGTGCCAAGCTACGATGCGCGTGGTCCAACTCTGGCGCAGAGGGAAATGTGTCATGTTCAAACACGTCTTGTAGTAGTTGAGAAAAGAAAAGACTTGGTTCTGGACCTTCAATATCCTCGACCAGCCAGACATTGCTCCTTCTGCCTCTCCCCTTGAGCGCTGTTAGCTTAGCCCTTAAAGAATAGTCAGGGGAGGCTACATGCTGAAAACGAGAAGCTAAGTTCTCCAGACGCTGATGAAAAGACTGCATTTTCCAGCGAAGTTAAACATTGGTCACGACTGATTATAGTCTCTTGGATTATATCCAGTTTGTCGTTGATCTCTTTAAACGATATTTTTAGCTCGGAGACTAGGGTAGACCTGTGCTCTGCTAATGAAGCTATAAGGTGGGTCCTGCTAACGGTGACTTCAGGCTCGGCTTTTTCGCTCAATTTGGAGGGTTTAGGTTGCATACTAAAATTGGAATGTTACCACATAAATGTAGCGAACTCTTCAACGATGGATGACCAACTAGGGTGGCAGCAGGCGGGTTTCAAAAAACAAATCTTGGGAGCTGGAAGATGGCACGTCCTCACTCCATGTTCGTCAAACCATAAGTCCTAAAATGTGCAGTTTTATCACACAGCACACTGCCACAGATGTCACAAGTTTTGAGGGAGCAGTCGGCATGCTGACTGCAGGAAGGTCCACCGGAGCTTTTGTCCATGAATTGAACGTTCGTTTCTCTCCCATAAGCTGCCTCCAAAGTTGTTTCAGAGAATTTGGCAGTACATCCAACTGGCCTCACAACCACAGACCATGTGCAACCACACCAGCCCAGAACCTCCACATCCATCACCTTCACCTCCAGGATTGTCTGACGCAAGCCACCTGTACAGCTGCTGCAACAATCGGTTTGCATAACCAAAGAATTTCTGCACAGACTGTCAGAAACTGTCCCAGGGAAGCTCATCTGCATGCTCATCGTCCTTATCGGGGTCTCCACCTGACTGCAGTTTATCGTAAGAAATTTGAATGGGCAAATGCTCACATTTGATGGCGTATGGCACGTTGGAGAGGTGTTCTCTTCACGGACGAATCTCACTGTACAGAGCAGACAGCAGACGGAGAGTATGGCATTGTGTGCGTGAGCGATTTGCTGATGTTAATGTGGTGAATTGAGTGGGCTATGATGGTGGTGGGGTTATGGTATAGGCAGGCATATGTAATGGACAATGAACACAGGTGCATTTTACTGATGCCATTTTGAATGCACAGAGATACTGTGATGAGATTCTGAGGCCAGTAACTGTGCCATTCATCCACAACCATCACCTCATGTTGCAGAACAAAAATAAACAGCTCCATGTTGCAAGGATCTGTACACAATTCCTGGAAGCTAAAAGCATCCCAGTTCTTGCATGGCCAGCATAAACACCAGACATCTCCCCCATTGAGCATGTTTGGGATGCTCTGGATGATGACAGCGTGTTCCAGTTCCTGACGATATCCAGCAACTTCACACAGCCATTGAAGAGGACTGGAGCAACATTCCGCAGGCCACAATCAACAACCTGATCAACTCTGTTAAAAGGAGATGTGCTGCTCTGCGTGAGGCAAATGGTGGTCACATCAGATACTGACTGGTTTTCTGACCTTCCCTCACCCCATTACAGTAAAAGTAAACTGCACATTTTAGAGTGGCCTTTTATTGTGGCCATCCTAAGGCACACCTGGGCAATAATCATGCTGTCTAATCAGCATCGTGATATGCCACACCTGTGAGGTTTATGGATTATCTCGGCCAAGGAGAAGTGCTCACTAACACAGATTTACAAACATTTGAGATCAATATTTGAGAGACAAAGGCCTATTGTGTACAGAGAAAAAGTCTTATATGTTTGAGTTCAGCTCGTGAAAAATGTGAGCAAAAACAAAAGTGTTGCGTTTATACTTATGTTCAGTATAGAAAAAAATATATATATCACATTTATATAAGTCAACACTTGAAATTTAACTCCCATTTGTCTTGATCTCTGCTGAGATGTTTCTACACCTTGATTGGAATCCACTTGTTGTAAATTAAATTAACTGGACATGATTTGGAAAGGTACACACCTCTCTACAGAAGGCCTCCAGCTGACAATCACCAAAAACCAAACCATGAGGTCAAAATGAAATGCCTCAGAGCTCAGAGACAGGATTGTTGTAAGGCACAGATCTGCACTGAAAATTCTCAAGAGCTCAGTGGCTTCCATGATTCTCACATGGAAGATGTTTAGCACAAGCAGGACTCTTCAAAGTCCTGGTCACTCGGCCACACTAAGCAATCAAGGGGGAAGGGTCTCAGTGAGAGGTGACCAAGAACCTGATGGTCCCTCTAACTGAGCTTCAGAGATCCTGTGTGGATATGGGACTAAGTTTCAGAAGGACAACCAGAATCGCAGACCTCTATAGTCCTGAGCTTTATAACAGAGTGGCTCGATTGAAGCTGGTCATCAGTGTGAAACTCTTCACAGCTGGTCGAAGGACTCTCAGACTGTGAAGACCAAAAAACCCAGGTTTGTTAAAAATCAAGATCAAAGTGTTTGGCTTTAGATTGAAACATTTTGTATGGAGGAAATCAGGCACCACTCATCACCTGCCCAACACCACCCCAACAGTGAAGCATGGTGGTGGCAGCATCATGCTGTGAGGATGTTTTTCAGCAGCAGGAACTGGGAGACTGGTCAGGGTTGAGCTAAAGCTGAATAAAGCAAAATACAGACATATCCTTAATGGAAACCTGTTCCACAGAGCTCAGGACCTCAAACTAGACCAAAGGTTCACCTTCTAACATGACAACGACCCAAAGCACACAGAGACACACAGGAGGGGCTGAGGGACAACTCTGAATGTCCTAAAGTGGACCAGCCAGAGCGCTGAGCTGAACCCTATCAAACACCTCTGGACAGACCTCAATCCAGCAATGGTCTCAATTAGATGAGGGTTCCTTAATCCAGGTGCACAAAGCTTCTATCAAACCCAGAAATACCTGAGGCTGTAACTGCTGCTAAAGGTGCTTCATGACAGTGTAAAGTAAAGGCTCTGAATAACTGTTATTATAGGTTTTGTTTTCTTATATATACATTTACAACTTGAATAAAATTCCACTTTCATTTTGTAATTATAAAAGGTGCTGAGTGTAGATTATTGAGGAAAAATAAATTTATACATTTGTAGCACAAGGCTGCTATATAACAAAAAGCAAAGGGGGTCTGAATACTTTCTGAAGCCACTTTTTTTCTTACATAACAAGATTACTTTAAGTAAACTGAATTTTGCTGTAAAGTACCTGAACATGCTGATCATGAGGATGTTTTTCCTGATGTTCTTGGAGTACAAAGCACACGTTATGGTCTATGTCTCCATTTTGGAGCTGAGTTTTGAGCGGTGAATCCAAGTCATCAAAAGGTTTTCTTCCTGGAGCCAGAATCACACATACTTTGACTCGAAACCACTGCCTGAACTCATCCTGTGTTAATCACACAAAAGAATTTTAAAACAAAGTTGGGATTTAAAATACATTGGAAATAAATTAGCGAAATTAGTAAATTAATTAGAAAGTCAAATTGGGCACAGAACAAAGCAGGCAAAATCAAGCTCTATAGAAGAAACAACATACAAACCTAACTATTTACAGATAATACCTGAATCCAGGGGTGGAAATTAGCACCCGCCACCCGCCAAATGCGGGTAAATATTTGAAGTGGTGAATTTGATCAACACACACGCCACTGTGGCGGGTTGGCAATTTGAACAGAAAATGTGTTATTTGTCCTCCTGACATATAGGGGGCAGTAATGTGCTCGAGTTGCTGCTGTTACGTCGAGCCGCGTTCCCCCATCAGATACGGAGAGCGGGGTGTCAGCTTCACACAGCTCTCTCAGAGCTACGATTCCCC
>NC_051449.1:21920032-21928442 GCF_001649575.2 Kryptolebias marmoratus
CCAGCCATAAAATTTTTAATTTCCACCCCTGCCTGAATCATTTATTTATTTTCCTATTTTTGCTTGTATAAAAGAGGTAAAGTGTTTAAGTAATTACAAATAAAACCACAAAACTTAACAGCACAGTGTGGTTTCCTTACCGTTGTCCTGAGCAGCAGAGTGTGAGCGTCCCTCAGCGAGGTGAGTGTGCACGTTCCCTTGACTCCCCACTCAGGCAGCCAGTAGAGTAGCAGCAGTAAAAGACCACCGGAGCAAACGACCCCCACACCCACCAGGATCATCTTCCACCGACAGGGCCGGTACCCCCACACCTCCTGCACAGGTGCATGCTCATGTTAATGTACCGACACTTTGTTTTGTATGGTGCACTGATAAAAGGAAAAGACCATTTAACTCAAAGGCGTATTTATATTAGTCTTTAAAAAAATAAAAAAAAATTTAAAAAAAAACTCACATAGTTTCCTATCAACCAGAATACTGCTGGAACGAAAAAAAAGTAAATAAAAGGCCTAGCATTCCTTGAAGAAATGGTTATCGCTTACCACATTTAATGTCACAGTTTTAAACTGAGATCCTCTTACGTCAGTGGTGTCCAATCCTGGTCCTCGAGGACCACTATCCTGCTCGTTTTACTTATTTCTCTGCTCCAACACACCTGATTTGAATCAATGGCTGATTAACAGGTTTCTGCAGAACATGAAGAGGTGATTCAGCCACTGAATCAGGTGTGTTGGAGCAGGGAAACAAGTAACACATGCAGGATAGTGGCCCTCGAAATGGCAGAGTTAAAGCCATTTTAGTCAAACCCTGAAAATGACATTTTGCTATATTGTGACATGTTCTGGGTTCAGTTGGTGCTCATAAAATGTATTGACGATGACTCTCAGCTACCACCACACCATATTTTAGCTCAATAACTGCTATATGAGTTACAGCCATTTCTGTGTTAGGCTAGCTAAGGTTAATTTGTTGTGGCAGCCATCTTGGATTGGACTGACTCCAAATGTTGTAAATGTACATCCAATGATTATTTTCTGAGAGTTTCACTAAAATCTACCCAAGGGTTCATGAGATATTTTGCTATGAGAGACAGTGTTGGTTCTAACAGTTAATGCCAAAGTTTTAAACAAAGATATAGTGCAATATATAGAGTATATCAGAGTATGTGCTGTGAATGACTCTCAGCTACAACCACACCAACTTTTAGTTCAATATCTGTAAATATATCTGACTGAGTTATAGACATTTTTTTGGCTCCAAAAGTTATTCAGCTGTAAATGTACATCCAATAACAGAGTTTCATTAAAACATTTTGCCTTTGATAGCAAGAAATAATAAACTTAGCTTTAACATAAAGCATTAACAGAGGTGTTTCCTTAGCATCCTTAAAGTTTTGGACACAATTAAAACTTATGTCTTAAACCATTAACCCACTTGGCTGCGACTGTTTTCAAGTGTCGGCATGCATATAAAAATAAGCTGTTATTAAAAAAAAAAAAAACTAGTCTTGGAAAACGTGTTGGTCGCTTGGCTCCAGTGTTTAACAGTTTATTTTGGCATTATTTAGACACTGGTGTTGTATTATTTATCCGTTCTACAACCACACACTTTTCAGCTTCAACCCACTCATTTTTTCAAATATGGTATGGTAGCACCTGACACAGAGCCCCATCGTATACTGAATGCTGAGAAAAAAAAATACAAAATGGCCGCCAAAGCTAACGACATCAAAATTCAGACCTAAAGTTGTTTGTGCTCCAACTTTAAAACCGTGTAACTTAAGAAGGTCAAACTTCACAGCTACAACCCTCATGGGTCAGGGATCACTGTAAGAGATTACAAAGCCACAAGGTCAAAGGTCAAGGTCACAAACCGTGCCATTTTAATTCCTCAAAGTTTCTTTCAGCTTTCTTTTCAGCTTGAGTCCCATCACATACTGAATGGTAAAACAAAACAACAAAATGGCCGCCAAACATAACAATGTCAAAATTTTGATCTAAACTTGTCCATGCTCTAACTTCGCAACCATGTGACGTAGGAAGGTGAAACTTCACAGCTGGACTCCCGGTGGGTCTAGGGATTGCCCTTTAGACATCAAGGTCACGAGGTCAAAGGTCAAGGTCACAAGAGCCCACGAGTTCTAGCTCTGAAACTGTGTACAGTAGCAAGTTCAAACTTCACAGCTGTACTCCTCATGTGTCGAAGGTCAGCCTTTTATGATGCCTGTCTACAATGGATCAGCTTTTAAAGCAACAGTCAATCAGGACGAACATTCACACATGCAGTCCCATTCTAAGTTTCTTCAGAAACTTTCTAGTTTTTCACTACCAGCAGCAAAAGAGGAATTTTGAATTTCCCTTTATAAATAAATAATTTGACTGTCTGTCTGTATGTCTAAGGTCCTGTCTACATTACTCCATATATTTTTGAACAGAGTTTTTTCAAAGTTTTAACTGTTTAAAAGGACCACTGTGACACTCCAAAATAAAGAAAATAAATATTAAAACATAACAATGAATTGATATCTACCATCTCATCCTCCAGATCCTGGTTGATGGTCTTCACCTCTTCTTTTGTCCTCATTCTGTCAGTGCAATGTCTGCAAACAAAACGAGAAGAAAATGTGCAGTTATTCAGTACAAGCTTAGTGGAGGTTTTAGTTTAAAGTTTTTCACCACAGCGAGAAACCTTTAGCTCTGATCAGCAAACACAGAGAACCTTGACCAAGGACATAAACAGGATTCAGTTTAACGACTTCTCAAACAACCAATCAGTTCAAACAGAGATGAGGAGGCCAATCACTCATTTCGCATCAATCATGAGTTGATTTTCTTCAATGGAAAAGAGGAGCAGAACAATAATAATGCAATTGGTAAATTCTGAGATGAGGCTAGAAGAAAAACTGCCCTAAATGTGACCAATAAACTTGAAAATGCACCTTGTCAGACTGTCAAAGCTGCCAGTGATGTATAAGAAATACATTTATTCTGTGCCTAATTAAGGGTGAAGCACCCTTAATATTATTCAGCTGTTATTTTTCTGTTTCTAACACGATCTTTGATTCACTACATGCATTGATGTATTTTATGTTTTGGATAAACCCCAAACATAAAATACATAAAAATACTATATCGCTCAAAAGGAAACCGTGTGCTGTGACTTTTGGTACACTGTACGACATAAATAAAATTAGCAAATAATAGCAAAAAAACTTCCACATCCACAACAATGGAAAGAAAACTGAGCATCTGTGGAGCTCTAGGGCACATTCAAAATTAAAAGGGTTGCAGAAAGTTGGACTTTGCATGACTGAACTGGCATTTAGTTATCTTTTATGGATTTTTGAAGATTCAAGTATGAAATATTTAACTCAGAGTGTAATATCACACTAACTTCTCAGGCGTCTACATCTTTAAAAAAAATCTTTTTCTTACTTCCACAAATGTTACAATTCTTATAAAGTTTTTACATCAAAATAAAGGCATTTTGATCTTCTTTAAATTAATGTGTCTCTCACTTATGGTTTTCTCTAAAAGCACTCCCACACTGTTGAGTGCACACATCCAAACTCTCATTGACTTCCATTGTATCTAAGCTTTGGGTCATATATTCTACATAAAACACTAAACCAAAAATGTGACGTGATATGAGATCCTTCTAACATACAGAATTTTTTTCAATAGGACCTATGGGCACTTTCACAAAACGCTTTAAGCTGGGACTGTTCTGGTTGTCTTGGTGCCCTTTCTTAATGGACTAAGGTGGCATGAGGAGTTGAAGTCAACCTGTGGATGTCACACCACTGAGCTGCTAAGGGAGGTAGTGGCAGAGTCGCAGCAACAATGGACTGACTTCAACCCCAGCGTGGGGCAACTCTGGCTTACCTTTACATATGTTGACTGTTGTGACTCTGCCACTACCTCCCAGCTGACTTGTGGAAAGGTAGGCTGGCTTTGGGGCTCATGGATGTGATTTAATGATGACATACAGTCTGTGCTACAACCAGGCCTCATTTTTAAAAACCTAAACAACAAACAGATTTATTACTAAGGAAAAGATGAATAACAACACACAACTCTGCATTTAATTGAATAATTGGTCAATTGCACACACAAAAAAAGAAATGAAAATTATATGGGGGAGACATTTGTCAAACATTTAGTGCATAATGCTCCACATGAACGCAACTGAGTTCCACTGTTTTGTGAAAGTGCTTACAGTTTTTGACAGTGACTGTTGTAGACTTACTACCCTGCTTTTCTGTCTACCTGTTATTAAGAGTGCTGTCAGGTGGTGAGACATTCAGGTGTGTTGGTACCATGGTGACCCTAATTCTTTGATTTTGTTCCTCGTTGCACTTCTTATACAGTTCCCATGTCAAAACTTTGACATTTCATCAGCTTTGATTATTATAAAAGGAAGTCCCAAATTTCTTCTGAGCTGTTGGATTTTATGGCACCTTTCCAAATCTCTTAAGAATCTTTTTAGTTCACATGTTAATCCCCTTGAGTCAGTTTTATTTTGGACACCTTACATGTTTTAAGCAGAACTAGGTTGGCTTATTTTTCCATTATGTCAAAAAAGGTTGATAATAAATTTCTGCATTTTCAGTTGTAATAAAAATACACATTTCCTCATGGAATGTAACCAACAGAGCATCATTACACCATTTTATATTCTGGCTCAATTCACTGATATCTCACCTTCATTTTTAATGACTCCAAATTTTGCAATTCTAATTATGACCAGGGTGAGGTTAAGCAAGGATCCAGGGCAGATCGTAATTCATTGAAACCTTTGCACCGTGCACACGTTACCGTTCAATAAGAGTCACGCCTGTGCTAATGTTTGACTTAAAGATAATCTGACAGCAGAGCCTTAATGATCCTCAGGAAAGTATTGAAAAAAAACAAAACAAAAACAGAATGGGAAAAATAGATTACTTTGAGTATTGTAAATATAGTGAAGTTGATCAGACAGTGCTGACATTTACTTGCTTTGTTTCTGTGACTGGTTAATAAAGGGTTAAAAACAAATCAGGCTAAATTGACACTAACCTCATGATGATCATGGTGTTAGTAGACAAGGTGCAACAAGAAGACAGAAATAATAAAAGGCCTAGTGTTCATTGACAGGCTGCATATTGCCCACCACCTTTCATGCCCGAGTTTTAGATTGAGATTATTTTATGTTGAGAAATAATAGAGTTGTAGCTGCTTGGGTCAAAACATTGAAAATAATGTTCTGTATGATCTCATGTGATGTCATGAGATGTCATGCTCAACATATGTAGGGATTAAAGCAAAAACAAATCTTCTGGCCTTATTTTTTTTCTACACTTAATCATATGACAACCCTAGGGTCAATTGGACGATTCAGGGCATACTCACTAAGTGTATATGCATAAAAGTCACTTACACATGACAGACTCCTTAAAGCATCACTCAGGGTTCACAGACAAGCGAAGTGGATCAAGGACTGAATGTCAATCATGCGCAGAGCATCCATCAACAGAGTTTTGTGACAATGTCTGTGAATGCCCAACGATTGCTTGATAAAAATCCCTTGGGTTTTTTTTCCCCCCCATTTCCTTGATGGAAGACGGTCAAATATAAATGCAATGAGTCTCACAGCAACAGAGCGAAGGTGATACATTGTTGCAGGAGCCAGACCCTTCAGGCGGAAACCAGCACATGGTGCAAAAAGTGCATCTGCAGGCCTTTATGACCGAAAAAACAAGATGCCGTATACAAGCGGCTGAACTGAGCTTCCTTTGTAGGGCAGTCGGGCTCAGCCTTAGAGATAAGATGAGGAGCTCCATCATCCTGGGGGAGCTTGGAGTAGAGGCGCTGCTCTTTCACATCGAAAGGAGTCAGCTGAGGTGGTTTGGGCATCTGATTAGGATGCCTTCTGGACCTCCCTTTGGAGGTTTTTTGGGCATGTCCCACTGGGAAGAGACCTCGGGGCAGACCCAGAACTTGCTAAAGGGTTTATGTATCCTCTCTGGCCTGGGAACGCCTTGGGATCCCCCAGGAGGAGCTGGAGGCTGGGGGCCTGGACCTGTTGCCCCTGCAACCCAACCACGGATAAGTGGTACAAGATGGATGGATGATTCTCAGATAAAATGACACCAAAATTAAGCAGAATATCTCTAAAATTGAATTATAGCCATTTTTGTATTTTTTAAAGTCCGCTGGCTGTGGCAGCAATCTTAAAGTGGGTTGGTTCCAAAAGTTAATCTGTTGTAAACATACATCCAATGATTATTTCCTGTAAATCCCATTAAATCCATCCATTAGTTCAAAAGATATTTTGCGAACAGACAAAGACAGTTGACTCCAAATAGTTATTGGCAATTGTTTTAACAAAGATCGTGCACAATCTGCTAGTGCTTAGAATATGTGATGGAGATCCAAATAACTACTACATTAAAGGTTTGGTCAAATCTGCCCAGTTGACTGACAGTTTTGGGCTTTTTAGTCAGTTAGATGGGGCAGCCAACTTGAATCAGCTTGACTATAAAAGTTAATAATTTGTTGATGGATATCCAATTATCACTTTCTGAGAGATTTGTTAAAATCCATTGATTAAAAGTTGTTAATGAGACATTTTTTCCAACAAACACACAAACTTGGGCTAACACATTATTAAAACAATAAACTACTGACATTATCTGCAAACATCTCATACCATCATGTTGGAAAACCCTGCTTAACATGAGGTGCACCATGCTGGGAGGATGCTTCTCTGGTGCACTAAGCCCTGGGGGGGGGGGGTTACTGACCAAATATTCAAAGACGAAATAAGTTTGTGCGTCAGGAACTTAAATTCTTTCTTCTGTGCAGAAATGTTAAGAATACTGAGCTGACATAAAGCCAATCACACAGAGCAAAGTGCAGAGAGAGCTGCCTGCTCTGCAGATTAACGGATTACAAGAAAATATCTGCAGTTTCTTAACAGAAAACTACAATCCAGCACCAAAAACCGTGAACAGAACTGTGACAGCACGTTTTCTTTCTTTCTTTCTTTTACTCAGGCAGTTACCCTCAAATCACAGGCTGTTGCACAACCAGAAACTGAAGCTTTGACAAACTTTGGAACTCTTTCCTTCAGCAAAAATAAAACAAAATCATCAAAGTGTCACACGCTGCAAACAAGCTGAGCAGAAAGTTTCCGATGCCGAGCCTGAAACTGGTGAATTCCTGAGCAAATAAGCACAAGAAGCGACTTACCGACGCCTCCTTTCTTCTGAGTCAACAACTGAAGTGCAGCATAGCTGAGCGGAGCTGCGCGAGGGGAGCTCTGCTGGGAGCTCCGCGTGCCCTCTGCGGTCACCGCGGGTCCTGCCGCGCGCACTCCGGTCGTCAGAGCGGAGACGGGACTGTCCCGAACCAGGCCTCCTTCAGGAGGAGGGGGTGGGTTGGTACGCAGGAGGTGAAGTCACCGCACGGCACCGAGTTTGGGCTGAATTTCTGCGAGTTTGAAGCACATTTGTTGCTCCGCAGCGGCACGTGAGAGCATCTGGAAGGCACTGAGCCTATGGCAAGCCGTTTGTACATTTAATCAAAGCCGCCCTGTCTGTCCATGTTTAATAAATGATTACATGAAAACATCCCTGCAAACAAAATTAAAGACATTCGCAACTATTTTGGGGTTAGTAACAAATATTATGGGATACCCCAACCTTTAACCATAGTTTTAAAACATTTAAAGGGATATTTCTGACATTTTTAAGTGGTGCTTTTGTAAAAGTTATGAACAATTAGTTTCTCAAGTTTTTTTGATGGCTCTTTGAACAATTCCAGTTTGGAGAAACAGAGTTTAATTCTAACCAGTTTCATAAGCTAAAGGCTAGTCCAAACACATATAAGGCTAAAGTGAATTATTGCTGTCTCCAGTTACCAAAATTTAATGGCAGTTCATGCTAATGCCATTTTATAAACTTTTGCACCACTGTCAGTTTTACATCATATGGTTATTCACAATTAAAAACATATTCACTGTATAAAAACACACACAACCATTTTTACACTGTCTAGCATTAAATCAGACTAAACCTTTCCTGTTTTAGGTCAGTTAAATTCCAAAACTTATTTCTGTTTGTTAAATGCCTCCAAAAATGAGAGATTCATTTATTATTTTTTTCAGCATCACAAGTTTACATTCATTTTCTTAGTATTTGGTAGTGTTATCTTTAAACTGTATGATTTGGGTCACAGGTTTTGGTTTTTTTTCCACAATCTTCTCTCAATAATTTGCTGTAATTTAGTCCCGTTCCTCCTGACAGAACTGGTGGAACTGAGTCAGGTTTGTTGTCTTTTCAGCTCTGAGCACAAACTCTCTGTGGGACTGAGATCAGGACTTTGTGATGGTCGCTCTGAAACACTGACTTTGTTGTCCTGAAGCCTGT
>NC_051449.1:21928542-21946597 GCF_001649575.2 Kryptolebias marmoratus
ATTTCTTTAGATTCTCCCATGATGCCACACAAAGAAGCAGGAGGTTTGAGGTGTGCCTTAAATACATCCACATGTGTGGCTCCAATTAACTCAGATGTTGTCAACTAACCAATCAGAAGCTTCCAAAGCCATGACATCATCATCTGGGCTTTATCAAATTGTTTAAAAGCACAGTAATCTTAGAGTATGTAAACATGTGACTTTGAAGAAAGTAATTTTAAAAATTCTCAAATTATATTCTGACATTTAGGAAACAAATAATTCTGGGAATCCTAACTGACCTAAAACAGGAACGGCAGAGGAAAAAAAACAGTTATCTCCTTTATTTAATCAGATAAAAACCTACTGAGATTGAGATCTCTTTTCCCAGGGTGAATAGGACAAAACCATTTTATCTCCACATAAGCTGTTTTTGATTTTAAAGTGCAAGGGCCTAGCATAATAATGATCTTTACAGTGACTAAAACACAGTAGTTAAGAAAGCAGAAAAAGTAGGTGTTAAAAACAGGGATTGTTTAAAAGTCTTAGTAACACTGGTCTTTCAGGACCGAGCTAAAAGCTCTAAGAGATGAGGCCTGGCAGATTTAGATCAGTCTGTAGGAGGTGCCACACAGAGGGGACGGCAAAGCTGAACGCTCTTTTCCCTCATTCAGTTCTGACACAAGGAACCAACAGAAAAACATTGTTTGAACATCAGGCGTAGCGGCTGTTAGTTTTTTGTAGAAATGTGACTAAATATGATGAAACTAAGCCCAGTAGGGCCTTATAGATTAGAGTCATCCTGTGTGCAGTAAGAAAAGACTGGCCAGATTTAATGCACAGCTCAATGATGAGTGAGGCAAATCTCAGAGCACTGTGTTATACAGTGTCTAAGAACTGGTGTCATTTGGAAGGGGCACTCATGTACAGTACATCACTGTAGTCTAGTAAGGGAATAAAAGTAGCAGATACTAAGGCCTTCCCAACTGAGTGAAAAACAGGATTTATTTTTGAGTTTTGCAAGAAATTTAAGAAAAACACCAAGAACTGTCTTTTTAGTTTTAAATAAATGTTTATCTTTAGTACAAAATTACATAATCCACAATTCTTTGACATTTTGTATAAAGACATTGAATGCTTCATAGTACAACAACATAAATGACAAAGATCTCACCAGCAGTAAGTTACAGCTGAACTAAAAACAGGACGAACGTGCACACAAGCTTCAGGGAACAAGGGGGAAACCCACAGTGGAAATGTTCCCATGCAACTTAACTCTTACATTTTGCTTCTTTAGGAGCAGTCTGGGAAGAAATAGTTCCATGTCTTCTCCCTGAAAAAATATACAAATACACAAACTTATTTTAAAAATAGTTTCCATTTGTACTTAAAAGTTTTAAACCTCAAATGGCTACGTTCACAAATTAAAACACTGAGAAAGTAGGTCTAAATTTTGACCAAGTGTCAAATAAAGCATAAATCTGAACACACCTGATTTGAATCAATTGGTGATTAACAGGCTTCTGCAGAACATGTAGAGGTAATTTAACCTCTGAATCAGGTGTGTTGAAGCAGGGAAACAAGGAAAACCTGCAGGATAGTGGCCCTCGAGGACCAGGGTTGCCTACCCTTCGTTTAGACTAGTCACAGCCCAGTGAAATGCTGGTTTTACTATGAAGAGCTAGCCAGGCTGACAGAGAATCTCCTTCATGATACAGAGAATGGACTCAATACAGTTGGCTAAACCGTTAATCTCACCTTGTAATACAGCTCTCAGGGGAAAGTAGCAATCTGTAGAATTACTGAGGTTCTTTGTATGTTCTCTGAAAGGTTGTTGTGCAGTGGTCCTTCCTTGTTATAAAATACAGATTTCCTTTCTTCAGATTTGATGGGGCATTGGAAACAGTTTTAGAATCAGTTGTTTATGTGCCATCATCTCCCAGCATCCTCCTCTGTCACACCAACCTTCTGCAGATCCTCCTCCCCTACGTCAATGATTCATCTCTGTGCTCTTCCACCTTTCCTCTTGCCTGACAGCTCTATATTCAACATTCTTCATTTACTGTATCAACCGTCCCTCGTCTGCACACCCAAACAATCTCAGTCATGCTTGAGAAAAGTGTCTTTAGGTAGACCCGGCTGACCACTGGTCTATGTATGATCTGAGTGTCATGGCTAAACAAAAAATCCCATCGCACAGCTCACAAATTTGAGTTTTAATGAAATAATTTCAAAATGGTAAAGAAAGCACCTCCCTATTCACTGTGTTTCTTTTCTATTTATTTATCTGAGGTCAATGTTGGTGCAACTGAACTTCGTCAAGGTCCAACTCATTTTTGTTGACATCTGCAAGTTTTTTTGTTTTTGATAAAAATAAGCTACAACATGTTTTAGTCTTTACCATTTTGTCCTCCTCAGTGAGCTTCTGTCCCTTTGGGAGGTCCCTCAGAGCCCACTCCGGCCCCCTGCTGACCTCTCTCCCCCTTGGATAAGGCAACGTCTAGAGTCACTTTGCTGCCATCGATCTCACAGTCCTCCATTGCATTTTTGGCAGCTTTGCAACTTTCCTCGCTCTCAAACTCCACAAAGCCAAACCTGAATTTAAAAAACTGAAATAGTCATAAAAACAAATACAAGACACTAAAGAAACCTTTTGTAATTTAACACAATAGAAAGATTAATTAAAGCAACCTTTTCGAAACTCCTGTATCCTTATGGACTGCAACCCTTGCACTGACAGCTCCTTCAAAAGCACTTTTCAGTGTTTCTGCAGTTGTCTTTGCAGCGAGGCCCCCCACAAACAGAGTTTTGGATGAGGCTATCGAAAAATAATAGAAACAAACAAAAAAAAACATGAAATTAAAGTGGAAAAATTTAAATATGAAGTTAATTTGAAAAAAAAAAGCTAATTCTTCTTTTGGCTGTTCTCTTTTCAGGGGTTGCCACAGCGAGTCCTCCACCTCCATCTAACTCTTGGCCCTTTTACACTGGCTCTAATTCAGAAGTCCGGCTCTACTCGGCTCGGCTCGATAAAGAATGCATCGCGTTCACACGGGCCACTTTGGTTGGTAGGAGAGGAACGCCTCCTCGCGTTGCGGGGGGCGGGGTCGCGGCGCAGGGGGGTGCGCTACGAAAACGTGGTGCAAGTTGTGTAAACAACAAAAGCGCTATGGATAACGTTGGCCCTGTGTTGTTGCTGTTTTTTAAACTTATGGGGATTCTCCTGAGACTTCAGGAAGAGAGGCGCAGTGGAAGAAATGCTCTGGATGCTGAGATTGTTGCACAGAGTAGGACAGCTGTTATCCGCCGTAGACTTCAGGCTTTACAGCACCTTCAGCTGGGGGACAGACGGCATAAACGTTGCAGGGTAAGCTAACGCTGTTGTTTATATTCCTACCGTCGCTCTTTATGCTTGCATCTGGTCACACCTACGACCAATGAGTGAACAGGAGCTAAGCTTGCGCCGCCCATGAAGCAGGGCCGGCCCGGCTGGCCCTACTCCGAAGCATGGACCAAAAAAGCAGGGCCAGCCTCGAAAAAATGCCGATGGAAACGCAAAGGAAGCAGAGTAGAGTGGAGCCAGGACCTTTAGAGCTGGTGGAAAAGGGGCATCTGTCTTCTGTGTCCTCTGTCCTCACTCCAACTACCTCCATGTCCTCTCTAACTGCATCCACATACCTCCTCTTTGTCTTCTTCCTGGCAGCTGCATCTCTAACATCCTTCTAACAATATACCCACTGTCCCTCCTCTGCACATGTCCAAACCATCTCAGTCTGGCCTCTCTAACTTTCTAAGAAGAAATGCATAAATTAATGATCAAAAATACCTTCTGCTTGCTTGGGCTTCATTTTGTGATGAGAAAAATCTACTTTGACTACTTTTTTGCAGATCAGAATATCTTTGGACGACAGCAGGACCTTTTCAGCATCTTTCACTGTTGCAAACTTAACGTAGGCGCATCTGTGGAGAAATGCAAAGGTTCGCTGAGAATTTTCACAAAGGTTTTTAAAAGTACAAAAAAAATCCCACCAAATCAGTGTGCAGACTTACCGTTTTGGTTTGTTTTTGGCTTGAGGTATGCTGATACAGACCGCTTTCTTAAAGATTTTCTTCAAGTGTTTTTGTCTCACATCTTTAGGCAAATTACTTACAAATAAGACATTAGTTGGAGGCGTAGCTGTGAGAAACAAGATTTGTTTTAACATTAATAGGTAAAAAGCAGTTTATTGCTTAAATTTTAGATAAAACTACCAAAAACCTAACTATTACTTCAGCTAATAAAGTCCACCTCATCAACAGCTTCTTACCCTCTGTGTTTTTACCATCAGCGGGCTCTTTAGGAGCGTTTCTTTCTCTTACAGTGTCCACAATCAGATCTCGATCTTGGATCTTTGCACTTTGTTTTTTCTTAAGCATTTTCTTAGCAATTGCTTTATTTTTAAACTCCACAAAGGCAATGCTGTTAAAGACAAATAATGTTTTAGATGATACACATACTGATATAATACAGGAAACAAAGCTGTTTTTTTTTTAACTCTCACCCTTTATTTGGATTTTTGGCTCCACCGGGAAACCGAACAGCGATGGCTTTGTGGAACATTTTCTGGATGTCTTCTTTTGTTGCGTTGTATGGCACGTTCTTCAGGAACAAACATCTGCCATCGTTGACTGACAAAAACAAAAAGGTCCTTACATCACGCTGTCAAGTACTGGCTCTTAAAATTACCAGGTATGTATGAAAAACACACAAAACAGAACATTGTGACGGTATGGAGAGAAACAAAATGAAGTGATTCTTAAACTTGTGTGGACTTTGAGTTCATTGCAGACAAAATAAAACCAAGATGGTTCATGTTTTGTTTTTTCAGCATCATTTCATAAAAATATCACTTGTTATTTTACATTTCAACAAAATATAACATTAGTTTTCTGTTTGAGTCCAGTAACACATTTAAAACAAAGTTGGGATGGTAATGGATTTTTGAGCCAATGTACATTAAACTCTTCAGTTTAAAACAATGTTCTCTACAGAAAGACTGGCAGAGATTTTCTGTATTCAAAGTATATTCTTAAACAATGACTCTTAAGGAAGTGCAGTGCATAAAGGACAAGGAAGAAAACCTAAGTTGGACACCTATGATTCAAGAACCATCGTTCATCAACACCTAAAAGAACCGCATGGATGAGCTCCACAAAGTTAAGTTCACAAAGACCAAACTAAACGCTATTTTTCTAAAACTGAGCCTTAAGGTAAACTTGTCCACAGGCGGCATTAATTTCTCTGAACCCTGAGAAATCTGGGACAGACCATCACACACCAGAAAAATGGACTGAGCTCAAAGAATCACTCAAGATCTTTGAGACACTATTTGCTCCAGACCAAAGAAGAAAAGTAGACAATTATCAACAGAAAATGGTAAATGGCTTGCACTTATATAGCGCTTTATCTAGTCCAAGGACCCCAAAGCGCTTTACACTACAATTATTCACCCATTCACACACTGATGGTGGTAAGCTACATTATAGCCACAGCTGCCCTGGGGCGAGCTGACAGAAGTGAAAGTCTGAAAGCCTGGCTCTGTGATGACTCAGAGTCAGCTCATTCCTACTTCTGAGGTGGCAGCATTAATGCAGGAAAGTCCGGCAGAGACTTTAGAAAAACACATGCTGCCTTTAAGGCCAAATTGTTTCCAGTGATGTTCATGCTTTTTGCAACAAACAATGTAAGACCACCTTCTGCAACATTACAAAGACTTGGCAGAAGAAGACGATGAGTCGGGTACTGGACTGACCTGCAGT
Organism: Kryptolebias marmoratus; assembly: GCF_001649575.2. Taxonomy (NCBI): domain Eukaryota; kingdom Metazoa; phylum Chordata; class Actinopteri; order Cyprinodontiformes; family Rivulidae; genus Kryptolebias; species Kryptolebias marmoratus. The sequence continues at coordinate 21,934,321 of NC_051449.1, forward strand.
CCGGAGCTACAGAGACCCAGGGAGAATTTAAAAATAAAAAAATTCAACAATTCAGTATTATTGCACACCTTAAGATGTGTTTGCAGGAAGAATCAGACAAAACAACAACTGAAACATTGATATCATTACAGACAGAACGTGTTGTGAGACAAAAAAGAAACATTACAACAGACGTGGAATACAAGGATAAACGTATATGAACAAATAAAACAAAGCTGATGGAAGCAAAGATGAAACCTCTTGATTTTTTAATAGCTTAATAATTAATAGATGTTATTTTAAACTGTTTTGATTTACCTTTTTTGTCCACTTCAGGATGTTTCACCTTCTCTTTGCTGTCGCTTTTAACTTTTGCTTTGGCGATCTTCATCGGTTTATCAAGGACTTCTTCTCCATTCAGCGTCAAAGCTTTGTTCAAGTCCATTTCTGAGGCCATGTCCACAAATGCATGTTTTCTACAATAACAAAAAAAAAAATTCAATCTTAGCAGCAGTTTTACTAAACCGAGCACTGATCACCAAAAAAATCAACCTTTCCTCTAACTCACCGGGAGCGATCTAACTGAATGTCCTGAAACAGCAGGCTGTGTGTCATGAAGTATGTTGCTAAGGAATCTTTGATTTCCTGAGATGTTTTCCAATTATTCAAGTTGCCAACATAAAGACAAAAGCCTGCAAGAGAATACGGCAGTAAAATGTGTGAAGACGGCACCTCTCCAGGAATATTAGACAACTTAAACAACAGAAAACGTGTCAGACTGTCAGAGAACCAGGTCCTACCATCGTTAATGAGCTTAGTTTTCTTTGATGGGGATGTCTCAGTCTCAGGGTCAGCCATTCTCTTCGTACTGACTGTAAGACACAGAAAATCTATTTGATGCAAAGTCAGAACTGCTGTGAAGGCAGTACGTTAGCTATTAAAGCAATGTTTAAATTTACAAAATAAATTGCACTTTTTTAAGGCTAAAAATACCTTCGTTAAAACAAAGACAATATGGTGTAAAAAAAAAATCACCATAATAATAGTTAATATAATTATGAGAAATGCCTCCCTCTGTCACTCTCACACTTCTCACCTCCTGTATTAGATCCACATCAGTCTGTATATAGAACCAACAGAACCACAGAAAACATTAACACAGCTCTCCACACAGCTTTGGCCCACCTGGAACATTGAGGGAAAAATGCAAGGCTGCTCTTCTTAGACTTTAGTCCTGTCTTAAAGAACTGATAGATTTAGGACCATCTGATATCATCTGCTACTGAATCAAAGGTCGTCAGAGTGAGCTCCCACCTCTCCACAGCCTTCAGTCTCAGAACTGGAGCACCACAAGGCTGCTTCCTGAGTCCCCTGCTCTATACTCTCTACACAAACAACTGCACATATCTAGAGTGGCAAAGGGACAGAAATTTTCAGGGATATTTCCAGAGGTTTTACAGAAATATTCCATTGGAATTGAAGCTGGGGAATTTTGGGAATATTCCAACTGGAAGCTTTGCATGAGAACTATGGGAATTTAAACAAACTAAATCATATATAAAAATATAAACATTTTGTTTTGTCATAGGCAGATAATAAGTTTGACCTAAACTGTATTAAATACATTCAATGACCTAATTTGCATAAAATGACGATGACATAACTGTGTTGTAGAAACATTTTTAGTTCTGCTTTTGTTTTTTGTAACCCTTTTCTAAATTCACTTGCACAGCTCTGAATAAAAACATCTTTCTTAGTTTGGTCATTATATTCAGCTAAAAACAAAACAAAAAACAGTAATTTGCATATTACAAAGAAATCAATGAAATATCTAAATTTATGTGCAATTTCATTCACACAACTCTGAACAAAAATATGTACACATTATTTGATCATTATTTTGTATTTTTGTCATTATATAAAAACTAAACACATTTCAATAAACTGCATTTCACAACAAAACTATTTAAGTGAAGATATCTCCATTCCTCAGTGTGTGCAAAAATAATGACCTCTTTTAGAACACCACTACACTGGCAAAGAAGGCACAGCAGCAACTCTACTTTCTAAGGATTCAGAAAAAGAACATTTCATAATTTGTATTTTAAAAAAGAAACAAAACTGTGGGGAACTTTCTATCAGTGTTCTGTTGAAAGGGTCTTGAGCTACTGTATTGATGTTTGGTTTGCCAGCTGCTCAGCAGAACAGAAAACAGCCTCCCAGAAGGTCATCAATACTGCTGAAAGAAACTTTATTAACTGCTCCCTCCTCTGCTGAGGACATTTAAAGACCCACGCCCTCAGTAAAGCTCACAGCATCCTTAAGGATCCATCACACCCCAGGCATCATGTGTTTGAACTGTTTCTCTCTGGTAGGCATTTCAGAGTAATAAAGTTACAGACAACCAGACTGAAACACAGCTAAATACAGCCACTTTTTAAATACTTAAACAGAAAAGGAGCTGTGAAGATAGAGTCACCTTTATCGGACAACCTCTGAAATTAATACAAAGTAAAACAATAGGATGACTTTACTTTAAACTTCATAATAACAAAGGCAACTTTGTGACAAAAACCATTTATGGATAAAAATAAGATTCAAAATATCAAAGTACTCCAGAAATTTCCTTATTAAAACCCATTATCTGATTGGTAGATTTGGTGTTCCACCACACTCTCCTTTCACATTCTCCCAATACACATTTACTGAGGAAAGCTCTCTTTCCATTGTGCACATGTTTGTTTGTCTGCAGCTTTAGTGAAATAACTCAACAAATGGATGGATTTTAATGAAACTAACAGAAAGCAAACACTGGATGTACGTCTACAACTGATTACCTTTGGAGTCAATCACATTCAATAAGGCCACCATAGCTAAATAACCTTAGCAAATACAAAGTGGCTACAACTCAGACAACTTTACAATTATTAACCTAAACATTAGTCTGCAAGTCATACCGAATTAACACGCTGAGCATCAACTGAAAAATCCGTTTTAAAATTTTGCCATTAACTATTGGAGTGTACTGAGTGTCTTAGCAAAATATCTCATGAGCCACTGAACAAATTTTAGTAAAACTTTCAGAAAGTAATCAATGAATGCACATTTATTGTCCTGAATTTTTAAGTCACCGTAACTCAAGATGGTTGCCACAACCAACTGACCTTAGAAAACACAAAAATAGCTTTGGCTCTGCCAGTTTTTTTTACAAATATTGAACTGAAATTTGTTATGGTATTATCTGAGAATCAACCTAAACACCCATTCAGAGCACTATACATCATTCAATATTTTTTCTTAAACCTTGTCTGTCAGTTAGCAAAATATCTCTTGAACCACAAGACATATTTATGAAACTCAGAAAGTAATCATTAGATATACATCTCAAACGGATTAACTTCTGGAGCAAACCTGATTCAAAATGACCACCACATCAGCCTGCTATTAGCCAACACAAAATCTTTTACAAATCATTCAATTTTACAGATATTGAACCTAAATTTGGTGCAGTAGTAACTGAGAGTCACCCAAAGACATACTCTAAGAGCTAACACATATTGCAAGATCTCCCAAGAAGATTTCTCTGACATGTTATTTGTTCGTTATCTTCCTCCTCCTCCTCCTCCAGCTTCATCTACAGCTTTGAGCTCTCCTTTTTCAAACTTTTGTTTACTGGAGGCCGTCCCAGTGTCCCTTCTGAAACTAGGTATGTTACTCTGAGTGCTGACTCCGATGCAATTCTGGTTGGAATAATGGGAATCTGAATTTATCATAAATAGGAAAAGTACCCAGAATCCCATTTGTCATTTAGTTGTTTACTTTCTACTTGAGAGCCGTGGCATAATTAGGAACTTTTTCTTCAACAAAAGCTGCTCGTTTATCCTGAAGGAGCAAAAAGACTTTTCAACAACCCAAAGGACTCATGTTTTTAAGCTGCCTTTATTCCAAAAATCAACCAGTTTGATTCGTCAGCACAGATCGTTTTTCACCAGCAAAATATGAAAATGGTAATGACAATATGATGCCAATTTAATTTTCTGTGGCAACAAACTCAGTCTTTGGAGTAAATAAAGATTTATTATTAGTTATCTATTAAAAATTAACAGATTAATATTACTCTAATCTCTGAAAAAGTTAGTACAATCTGAAGATTCATCAAAGAGCATTTGCTGCAAGTTGCATGACAAATCTAAAAATATGTAACATTGTTACATTGTCACATTGTTCAAAGGACATAATATCCCCAAATTTAGGATTTTAAGACCCTTTAATTTTCCTATTTATTAACCCATAACTTGGTATTATTGAAATAAATTGTTTTAACATAAACCATTTATAAAAACATTGGTAACATACCTGTTAATTAACTGAATTCATGCTGATTACCAGGTATGTTAACATGTTTGAAAGAAAAGACTTGCCAGTGTTTGGGGTGTCATCATCTCCTTCCACCACGTTGCTTTTTCTTCGGCTTTCAATCTGGGAAAAACACAATAAATTTATGCAAACGTGATTAATTCGGGTCACAATTGTATTTTTAAAGTGCTAAAAGCAGTATCTTTCCAACCATCAACAACCTCCCAGTTTAAACCAAACTGATAAGATAGTAAAACACCATCTTTAATCAACCTTTAAACACACGAGAATCCTGTTTTCAGTATGTTAGCTTACTAGTTCACCGCACGTGAGAACAAACAACGGTAAACTCAAACTTATACCACTTTAACGTTTAATCAACACAAACAAATTAAAATGCCGTCCTTACATCTGTCTTTGCCATGTTTCGTGTTAAAACAGAGCGCAGAAGCAGGAACTGTCGAAGCACAGAAAAATACACGTGTGGCCAGCTACGACACGACGTCCGACTACTGCGCATGCGCATGGTATTCTACGGATGCCGACAGGAGTCTTTAGGTAATGCTATTCAACTTCTTCAACTTTCCTAATTCCACCGTTTAATTGTAGAAGTATCAGTTCTCTGACTTAATACCTTGTAAATATTTGTAGGATCCTATAATTTTAAACAGGAATGCTTTCTGTACCCTTAGTCTCTCTAATATCAAAATATAATAGCAGCTAGCCGTGTAGCTTTAGCTTAAACTTACCCTAGTTAAGCCCTAGATTTGTATTATTTTGACTCTCAGAACTAAAGAGCGTGTCGTCAACACATTGTGAAACTCGGAGTACAAACTGTAGTACGAACATGTTTGTTTGCTTGAACAGGCTGAACCTGAACTGTACAAAAACCCAAAGTCCAGGGGTCGAGTTACAGCCCCAGTAACACAACAATCCGCTTTTTATCAAACCACACCATCCATTCATGCTGGAAGCAGCGTCTGAGCCGACCATGGAGGACGAAGGATTCATCTGAGGAATAACAGGACATTTTGGCTGTCTTGGCTTTACAATGGGCAGCAGGAGGAACGGATATATTAAGGAAAGCTTCATCCTGTCAGTGGACGTCGGTACCACGACAATAAGGTGTCATGTTTACGACCAGGAGGCACAAATCCGAGGATCATGCGCCACCAAGGTATTTTCAGCTCCTTTTCTGTCTGTTTTACGTCTCTTATAACACACATCTGACTTTCTACAATATTTACAGGCTGTTTTTTTTCTTTCAATGAATCCTGTTTTTAGGTTGTCCCGTTGTATCCAGAGGTAGGCCATGTGGAGATGGACCCAGATGCACTGTGGAAAGGTTTTACCTCTGTGGTCAAAGGAGCTGTGCAAGGTACAGCTGCTCCGTGTCCTGTTATCACACACACCTGGGACTCCACCGGGGAAGGAAATCTGATGCCATTCATTTTACGCAGGCAACATCCACTCTCATTGACAAAAGCACAGCAGCTGATGTTAAAAAAAATCCTTTGTGGTTTTATTTCTCAAAGCAAAAAAAAAAAACAGAAATTGACTCATAAACAGAAACTGCTGTGTCTGTTATTTAGGCGCTCTTGGCTAAAACTTATAATCCAGTTAAACAGATCTACAAGAAGTGTCACATTTAAGCAGCGTTTATTATCATTATGAAGCACTAATTCGATATCTGGGTTATTTAGGAGGCACTATTTTGCATTTCATTTGATTATAATGTACAGAAATGTGAAAAAAGCTGTTCTGTCTACAATAAATTAGAAACCATTTGTAACAATTTTGCATCCAAAGAAGCAATAGCATCCCAGTTTTTTTTTATTAGAACCATGTTTATGCATGTCGATTTGCTGTGCTCGTTTGGTAGATGCCGGAGTTCAGATGTGCCAGATAGCAGCTCTTGGCATCTCAACTCAACGAGCAACTTTCACAACTTGGGACAGGTAAAGATATTCATCATGCTGTGTTCCCTTTGCTTTAAACATCTCCATGAGACTTTATGACAAACCTCTAAGTAACTGTTTCACCACATTTGTTTTAAACTTGATTTGGTGTGTTTGTTTTTTCTGGCTGCTCTTTTTGACAGAAAAACTGGAGTTCCTTTTCACAACTTTATCAGCTGGCAGGACCAAAGAGCAGCAGAGCTCGTAAAATCCTGGAACAGATCCTGCACCATGAAAGTGAGTCCGTTTACCTCCTGTGCCATTTTTACTGCGTAAAATTGAAGGTTAAAGGGTGTTAAAAATCAATTCAAAGGCCTAGCAATACTAGATTTTTGGGGAGCAGATTCTAATAATAATTCAGATATCCATATAGGTGTAGATTAAAGAAAACATGTTCCTGTTTGCTTTTCTTTATTGACGTATTTTGAAGTACTTAAGTAAAGTTGAAATAGTTGAAATATCCAAGGTATTATAGAATAAACTAGAATAATCTTTACTGTCATTGTATGGTTTGTATACAATTATTAAAGAAGAGCATTCTTAGTTTGACATTTCTTTAAAATAGCACAAAATGTAAAACAAATTTTTTATAACTTGTTTTTAAGTCTGTTTGTCCTACCTTTAAGTCATATTACACTGACAAACAATTGGTCTGTATGTCTTTTGGGTACATTTGACAGCTACTGTGTCAATAATAGCTGCTTTCAGATCAAACTGAGCTCGCTGACGGCTCTGAAAACTATGCGTTCTTGTTTCTTTTTCTTTCTTTGCTTTCTCACCACAGATGGGATCATTGAGGTGATGTTACAGTCACCTGCCATGAGCCTGAGACACCAACTTAGTTTGATTTAGGAAAAGATCGAGGCGGCACAGGGGGTTGAACTTGCACCGCTGTTACGCCTCTGATCCACCAAGCGAGGTCATAACAGAGCCATAACAGTCAAAATATGTAAGGTTGAGCCAGTGGTGTGATTTAGTGATGGTCTGTGTGTATTTAGGGTGGTCCGATACACATTTTATGTGGAGCATTCCACGTCTGTGCTGAGTTTTACACCGCACCTTTGATTCTGTGACGCTGGCTTCATTCATGTAAGCTCATATCTTCGCAGGATATGGTCAGTTCAATTAGTGATTTATGAACAGGCAGATGGCTCAGAGAGGGACTCGTGTTTTTAGCCATACTGTGAAAGTATTTTGTAAAAAAAGGTCTATTATCACTTTGTGATTTCTCTAATTATCAGTTCCACCTTCGTGCTCCATTCCTCCATGTTTTGTTTTTAGGTACAAATGATAAGAACTTGCGTTTGACATATTTTTGCTTGTTGCTTACAAGTATTTTTGTAGTAGTGGGTTCTATGGATGCGCTTCTGCATTCAACCAACTGACTTGACACCATACAGTTACATTGTTTTGACCAATCGCCTTACAGCTGTGTTGAAATTTGTTGCCTTCATGATTGAAAACCCTATCATTAAAGTTTAAAAAGACCTTTCAAAACAGTTCCTTGAAATGTAATAAGCTGCAGTTTGTGTGTTGCAGAGACACACACAAAAAAAAAAAAAAAAAAAGAACTGCTTTCAATGTTTTTTTACAAACTTTCAAACAAATGTTTGTGGTCCAAAAACCACCACAGCATTTTCTGACAGCAGTAAAGATATCAGTATGCAGTATGGGCTGCATTTGCCATCAGTTTCAAGCTGAAAATGGAAGTAAAACAAACCTTAACACCTTTTAGAAGCAGCAAAACATCTTCTCAATAACTTGTTTCATCATATTTTCCTCAGTTTTTTCCAACTGGAGTGATCATTAAAAACCTCACAGATGTTGCTTGTTGTTACATGTCATTTTTTATATCCTGTTTTGTTTCTGTGCTCTGTTGGTTGACAGATTAGCTCTGCAAATCTCATAAGTACAACACAAAAAAGCAGTTTTTAGACTCATCAGACAAATGCTCATTATAAATTCACTTTCAAGATTGGGCTGAAGCTGTATTGTTGTTTTCTGTTACTGTGTTACAAACTAGGTGTCCTAAATACTTGTTTTTTGTTCTTTATTTATCAGTACATCACAACATTTGAGTGAAAGTATGAAGTGATAGCAGAATATTATATTTTGTCCCACAAGAAGATTATGACTGCAAACAAACACTTGAGTCAGACTCTAGATAAAACATTTAAACTAGGTCTGAATATGATGTCCTTTCATGCGTTATCGCTTTATCTTTTTCCAACCTTTTCAGATAATCCACAGCGTGATGAAGGTGGTATACTTCCTGACCCAGCAGAAACGGTCCCTCGCCGCGAGTCTCATTGTCTTTTCCACTCAACATGTCACTTTTCGCCTCGTGTGGGCTTTGGCCCACTACAAGCAGGTGTGTGGTTGGCTTCCTTCCCGCCTTAAAGCGAGCAGCTGATGTGCACACTGAACAGTTTGAGTGTTTGAACAGAGCTGCTGAAATCACTGATGGAAAACCTGTTCATTGTTTAGGAAAAAAACCCACTACAGTAAGCCGAGTAACTCAATACCCACAGGTAGTCTAACAAATACAACCACAACTGCAAAAATGTTGGTACGTTGTGTGAATAAAATAGAATGCAATGATTTGTAAATCTCATAAATCCATATTTTAATCACAATGAAATAAGGTAAACACATCAATCGTTTAAATTAAGAAATTGTATCATTTTATTTAGAAAAAATAAGATACTTTTGTATTTAATGACATCGACACATCTCAGAACAGGTCTATGTTTCTCTCTTCTTTTAACGCCAGTCTGTAAACATCCAGGAGCTGAGGAGAGCAGCTGCTGGAGGTTTTAGAGGGAATGTTGTCCCATTCTGGTCTGATGGAGGATTCTAGCTGCTCAACCATCCTGAATAGTTGTCTGTTTTTTCATTTCATGATGTGCCAAAAGTTTTCAGTTGGTGACAGGTCTGGACTGCAGGCAGGACGGTTCAGCTCCTGGACTCTTCTACCACAAAGTCATGCTGCTGTAATGGATGCAGTCTGTGGTTTAGTGTTGTCTTGATGAAATCTACAAGGTCTTCTATAAGAAAGACATCATCTTGATGGGAGCACATGTTGTTCCAAGCTGCCCATGTCAGAGGCACTAATGCACCCCCATACCATCAGAGAGGCAGGCTTTTGAACTGTGCACTGACAAAAGACTGGATGGTCCCTCTCCTCTTTAGAAGATGTGGCATCCTTGTTTTCGAAAAAATAATTCAATTTTTTATTCATCTGACCACAGAACAGTTTTCCACTTTGCCTCAGTCCATTTTAAACCAGTTTTGGTCCAGAGAAGACAGCAGTGTTTCTGCATGGTGTTCACATCTGGCTCCTTCTCTGCCTGATAGAGCTTTAAGCAGCATTTATGGATGGACAGTGAACTGTGTTTACAGATAATGATTAGTGGAAGTCTTCCTGAGTCCATGCAGTGATGTCCAGAACAGAATCAGATCTGCTTTTAACGCAGTGGCCCCTGAGGGCCTGAAGATCACAACAGTCCAATACAGACTTTCAGTCTTGACCTTTGACCTCAGAGATTTCTACATTTTCTTGAAATCTTTTGAGAATATTATGAACCATAAATGATGGGATATTCAAAGTTTTGCCAATTTTCCGTTGAGGAACATTATTCTGACATTATTAGACTATTTTTAGACACAGTTTTTTGCAGACTGGTGAACTTCTGCTCGTCTTTACTTCTGAGAGATTCAGCCTCTAAAACGCTCTTTTTATTCCCAGTCCTCTTACTGACCTGTTGCCAGTTAACCTAATTATGTGCAAAATGTTCCTCCAGCTGTTTTTTGATTTTTTTTTTTTTTATCATACCACATACATCCTCACATCCTGTTGTTGCCCCAACTTTTTTGAGATGTGTTGCTGCCATAAATATGGTGCAATTTTCAACATTTGATATGTTTGCTATGTGTCATTGTGACTAAAATATGGGTTTATATGGGAGATTTGCAGATGATTTCAGTTTTTATTTACATTTTAGAAAACTTTTTCAGTTCATAGTTGGTGTTGTACAAAAATTGTTTTAATTTTAAGATTTATTGTTAAATAATCTTTTTTTATTTTAAAATTATTACTGTAATTTTAAGAAAATTTTCTAATTTGACTTTTGCAACGACTCTGTCAGCAGACATTTCCAGCATGTATTTACATGAAAGGCAAATAAATGATGACAGTTAGCGTTTTTATGTAACTAGGTTTATTTTCAGAAAAGACCTGCTGAGCTCCAAACACAAAAAGAGTCATTAAGTCACAGCAGGAACGTGCTGTACTCTCCTTCCCTCCCCGTTTCACCCTCGTCATGTTTTCTGCTTTTTCCAGGTCCGTCAAGCGATCGATGAAGGCAACTGCTGCTTCGGAACAATAGACACCTGGCTCCTGTTTAAACTAACAAAAGGTTGGTGGCAGTAATTACGTCCAGCCTCCTACGTCTTTCAGCTCAGGGTCCTTTAAACATCCAGCTGCACCGTGTGATCCGTGCTGTGGACTTCATTTAGTAATCAAACAGGATATTAAGACTCAGAGTTCCTTGTCTGTCCAATTTTCTTGCATCACTGATTGCTTGAAATTTCGAAGGAATGTTTCAGTTCACCCCTCTGAGAGAGAGGAAGTAGAAAAATACTTTATTTTAACTGTATGATACATCATTAGTTACATGATTGGTGTTTCCATGTCTGTTTTAGGACGCGTCCACGCCACAGATTACTCCAATGCCAGTTCAACGGGGATCTTTGACTCTTATCAGGTCTGGTACTCGTTGTTGTTTGTTAACACTTTATTCTGTGTTTGTAAGTTTGGTTTTGTGAGCTTGTGTTGTTTCATTTTATACTGTGGCTTGTTTCACAGATGTGTTGGAGTGGATTTCTCTCCTCTGTTGTATCTCTGCCCCTCTCGATTTTCCCCAAAGTAGAAAACACGGGGTGAGTCTGCTCACTTTGAGGTACACACTAATCATCGGGCCAGGAAAGCTGTTTTTGATTCAAGAATGATAACGGAGACACCCAAAACATTAACCAAGCCCAGTGGACAAGTTTTCTTATAGGGATATCTTTGACATTCTTGAAGAACAATTCAAGTTCTGTGTACGGAACCATTCATGTTCCACAGTTCTTTGGAAAAGTTATAAACAATTACAGTCTTACCTGTTGTAGATGGCTCTTTGAACGACCTCAGTTTGGCGAAACACAGTTCAAGTCTGACAGGACTGATGAGCTAAACGGCTAGCCTGAACGTGGCCAAGACTAAAGCAGATTGCTATGTCATAGCAATCCATGTAAACATTATTTTATAGAGCTTGACACCACCATGAGTTTCTAACACAGTTATCATCACCCGCCACCAAAATGCAAAGGTTAACGTTTGTGAGTGTGTGTCAGAATATACTGCGAACAACTCCATCAATTTAAAGAAAGTCTCATAAAGTAATAATTAGATGTACATCTACAGTTACCTTTTGGAGTCAGTCCAATTCAAGATGGCCACCAATAAATGACAACAATAAATGTCTATAACTCAGTCAGTTTTACAGGCATTGAGCTAAATTATGATGTGGTAGTAGCTGAGAGTCAGTCACATCACACACTCCGAGCATGAACTTGTTCATATTGTTATTTTCAAAGGTTGATTAAAACAGCTACAACTCCATTTCTACACCTGAGACGATTTTCATCTAAAACTCTGGCATGACAGGAGGCAATGTGCATTTTTGTAAGGAATACTAGGCTGATTTGCTAGTGTAGACAGCAGCAGCCTGAGGTCAGTTCTGGCAGGAATTTTATATCCATTCATTCTCTTCCACATATCCGGGGTCGGGTCACAGGGGTAGCAGCCTAAGCAGGGAGACCCAGACTTCCCTCTCCCCAGCCACTTGGGCCAGCTCCTCCGGGGGAATCCCAAGGCGTTCCCAGGCCAGCCGAGAAACATAGTCCCTCCAGCGTGTCCTGGGTCTTCCCCTGGGCCTCCT
>NC_051449.1:21947418-21964283 GCF_001649575.2 Kryptolebias marmoratus
GCGGACCAAGCTCTGACACCGGTCATAAAGGGACCTAACAGCCTGTATCAAAGGGCCTGGTACCCCATACTCCCGGAGCACCGCCCACAAGATTCCCCGAGGGACACGGTCGAACGCCTTCTCCAAGTCCACAAAACACATGTAGACTGGTTGGGCGAACTCCCATGCACCCTCAAGGACCCTGCTAAGAGTATAGAGCTGGTCCAATGTTCCACGGCCAGGACGAAAACCACACTGCTCTTCCTGAATCCGAGGTTCGACAATCCGACGGACCCTCCTCTCCAGAACCCCTGAATAGACCTTACCAGGGAGGCAAGAGTGTGAACCCTCTGTAATTGGAACACACCCTCCGGTCCCCCTTTTTGAATAAGGAGGAATTTTATAATACTTTTGAAAAAAAATAACTGTACAATGTAAAACTGACAGTGATGTAAAGTTTAAAAAACAGTGTTTGCATAAACTACTATAACATTTTCCACACTAGAGGTATTTTACGACACCTACAATACAATTTTGTCTCGGCGCCGCTCAGAATAGTCATTAGCTCATCAGTCCTTAAACTTTTTCTCCAAACTGAGGTCAATCAAAAAGCTCTCTACAACAAGTAAGTTATTAATTATTCATAACCTTTACACAGAACTTCACTTCAAAGAGGCCAAAATACCCTTTTAAATGTTTATTTAGAGGCCCAAGTTGCTCTTCTCTGTTGTTAAATCGATCAACATATGCTACTAAACTGAGTATATGTAGCTGGAGTAAATTGGTGAAACTGATGGTAATCTACCTTTAAAGTTATAGGAGTGCACCACTTTAGGAATATTCACAGTGCATATGTTTAATTTTAGGTCAATTAAAGGATCAGTGTCTCAAATGCAAAAGTTCCATACGTAAATGTCTCAGTCGTGTTCCTGCAGGTTGTACTAATGGACGTGGTGAGATAACCACTGATCTGTTTTCTCCTTCATAATGCATCAGCCATAACTTCGGCTCCACAGACCCGTCCATCTTCGGAGTGCCCATTCCCATTATGTCTATGGTGAGTGGACATCTTGGCATCATCCAGTCTACTATCTGTGTTATCCTTATGAAAGAACACTTACAGTAACCTGCCAGCGTGTCACTGCTATTATGTTGTAAAAAGAAAAGAATGTCACTGATCAGCTGTACTTAGGGTGTTCCTCCTGATAAGTCTTGATAAAAAAGACCAGTCAGGCAAGACTTTCATGCTCCTCGACAGCAGGCAGCGTGAGTTTAACACATTTCTCCTCAAACATAAACACTTTTCCCCTGCCGTTATGGCAGCACTATATTGTATCAGAATCCCAAAATGAAAAATGAGTTGCTGAGGTTGAGAAAAATAATGAGCTTAAAGTGAGTAAAGTAAGACATTACTTGGAGGTGTTTTGTTCAGGGGAGGTTTTTCAGATCAAATCAGGTTTAAGTTGTGGGTGTTTTAGGGTCACTTTAACGATGTGACATTAAAGTCTCATTGTCAAAGTTAAAGTTGAAATAATATTGGCTGAAAAAAAGTTGCAGCGTTGAGAAAACAAGTTGTCTTTCAAGAGTACACCAGAAGTGAACAAACTGTGCTCCTGAACCCGACTTTATTTGTTCCAAGTTTTCATTATTATTGTAGCAGAAAATTATGAGAGCACCTTCACTGGGTAAACTATAAAATACTAATCAGTATTTCTTTACCAGGCTGAGGTGTGATTGTCCCGCTGCAGCAGAACTCATAAAACTTGGACTGAAACACACACACACTGCTGACTCTGGACTTCTGAATACTCTCAAAACTTCTGGTGATCTAGGCTGCAGTATAGTTTACCGAGGAACAATAATGTAAGCTACTCTTTTAACAAAGTTTCAGATGTTTAGAAAGCGTGTTATTTTGTAGTTAACCAAGTGAAGGTGCCCCCATAACCCTTTAAATATAATAATAAAAAAAGCAAATAGAGGTTCTGGTTTAGTCTTTTTTTTTTTTTCTCAACATTGAAGTGTTTTTTCTGGCAATATTATTTTCACTTTAATCTTGACATTGTGAGTTTAAAGTCAAAACTAGAAAAAAACAATCTTCCTCATCATTTATTTTTTCCTGAGTGGCCCCAATGCGTTTCAAACTGAATGTCGCTAAAACATTTTAATGGTGTATTTATTACAGGCTGCTCATACATTTTATTACAGCGTCGAATTATTTGTGGCTCATAGCTGAATCTGTTTAAATAAGATATCTCTGCTGATGTAAACAGGAATCTGTGCTGAACTTGAAGATTCAGTTTAGGATCATCCTGCTATAGTGATTTCAGACTCTGTCATGGAAAACTGTGGTAGCCTATCAAATGTGTAGACTCTTCTGTTTCCTTCCAGGAGTATTCTCCATGATAACACTACTTGTTTTTGGGTTAATTCTATAAAAATAGTCAAGTGTAAAAGGGTGCGGGTGCTGGAGCGACATGGTGGTTTGGATGTGCTGTGTGCACACTAGAGGGATCTTCTTGTAGCACAAACCAATAAAACCTCCGGATGTTTCAGTCTCCCAAAGGTCATGTCTGGAAAAAACTTAAAGTGTGACTCAACATTTTGTTGTCAGATTTTGAAAAAGCCCAAACTTGAACTGCCTGTTTATTTTTTTTAAAGCTATATTATGAACTATGAGAAGACGACAGTTTTCTCGAGAAAATTGTCGTCTTTACAGCTGCTCACCTTCAACAAGATTTCAAATCAAAGTTTTTCTCCAGTGGCACACAAGTGGTGCTTATTTCCATAATGTTGCAGTCTGAGTGTGAATTCAACACACTGTTTATCCATATGTCTGCTTGTTGAAAACAATCCAGATTAGCCTATTCATTAATTGTAGCGTAGTTAAAATGTCCTAAAACTCACTTTTTTTCATTTCAAACACACTTTCGGACTGTCCTTCTGTTGTAGATGGCGGACCAGCAGGCAGCCATGTTTGGAGAGTGCTGCTTTGACGTCGGTGATGTGAAAATCACCATGGGAACAGGCACCTTCATGGACATCAACACTGGGAGCAAACCACATACATCTGTCGCAGGTTTAGGAGCAACCCACACACACGTTTACCTACATTTATCCATGTAGATCTTCTAGAACCCACCTCCCCTCGCTGCAGGTCTGTATCCTCTTGTTGGATGGAAGATCGGCTCGGAGGTGGTGTACCTGGCGGAGGGAAATGCAGCAGACACGGGCACTGCCATCAAATGGGCACAAGAGCTGGGTGAGTACTGATGTGTCACCGTCGAGATGTGCTGTAACTAGAGACAGGATCGGAACCAGGAAGTTGAAATCACAAAGCACCAGCGCTGTTTTAAGTCCCAATGCTTTATGATTTTATGGTTTTCTCTCAAATCCCTTCAGACAGGACACCCAAACTCTCATTGACCTTCACTGTATCTGAGCTCAGAATTTTCTCTTGAAAACTGGAAATGAAGGCTCTTTGTAATTTGTCATATCTCCTACATAATACATCAAAATGTCAACATTTTGTCATCATAACATTTGGGTTATACATAACATAGTTTCAGGCAAATTAATTTCTTCATAAATGTTCTAGTTGAGTAATAGGCCTCTTGACACTCAGTTTGAGTTTGCGTGTTGCAGAGCTCTTCTCTGACGTTCAGGAGACCAGTGCGATGGCGTACAGCGTCCGTGATTCAGATGGAGTGTGCTTCGTCCCTTCCTTCAGTGGCCTGCAGGTACAAACACTACATTCTTCATTTATTCACTTTCAGTATTTTTGCATGGTCTCATTTTTAACAAAATAAAACTTGTGTTTTCTGTGGCCCATTTGCTGTAAATGTTTAAAGCCAGTACGAACAGTGTTTGTTTTGTTTATTGTTTGTTTTTTTTCTGTTTCTTCATAACATGGTTGTCTCTTGTCTTTTTTTGTTTGTTTGTTTTATTCCTCTGCCCTCCATTGTGAGCGGGCTCTTGTAAGTGTTTCCTCCTGAGTGTTTGTAGTTAAAATGCAAAGATGTGATTTAAAAAAAAAAACATTTTCCTTGTGGTTGTTTACACAGTTATGCCTAGTAACCACACAACTCTGATCTGCACTCAGAGACATGGAGACCATTTTAAAATGCACTTTGAGTCTTTTTCTAAAACCGTTATTCTAGTTTCAGTTTTGTGAGATGATGCCTGTGTGTGTGTGTGTGTGTGTGTGTGTGTGTGTGTGTGTGCTTCATTAAAGGCCCCTCTGAATGACCCTAGAGCTTGTGCTTCCCTCATGGGCCTCAAACCTTCTACAACCAAAAACCATCTGGTCCGGGCCATCCTGGAGTCTGTCGCCTTCAGGTGGGTCATTTAAAAAAACAAAAAAAAAAAGGTTCCTCTTTCAGCATCCTTATATTTCTTTTCTCACTCTTTGTTTTTCCTTTTAATGTTCGTCTCAGAAACAAGCAGCTGTATGAGACGATGCTGAGGGAGACTCACATTCCAATCACAAAGATCAGGTGAGGGTTTCCTCGCGTCTCCTATAGTCATGTAGGAATAATCTTACAGAGACAGATCTAATCATCGGATTTTGTCCGGCACACTGGGTGTAACAGAATGAACTCTGGTGAAGCGTGCTTCTGCTAATGCAGTTCAGTTCTGCATGGATAATGCGTTATAGGAGCATGTCTCTGTTACTGTAACAGTAAAACAACCGCAGGGTTAATTGATCTCGGTCTTCCTCTCCCTCTCAGGGTGGACGGGGGTGTTTCCTCCAACAACTTCATCATGCAGCTGACTGCAGACCTGTTTGGTAGGAAAGTGATCAGACCCCAACACCGGGAGATGTCTTGTCTGGGGGCTGCGTTTGTAGCAGGACTTGGAGTGGGTATGCAGACAAGTGCATTACATTCGCATAAATTTAAAGAAAACATTCTTATCTCCCACCACCGAAGGTTTGTGTGTGTGTTTGTTACTGGATAAATTTATTGTAAATCTCAAACTAATCATTGGATGCATTGATTATTGTTTGGAGTCAACCATTCTAGGCTTTTAATTTGTTAAAGTTTGAACTTCACCTTTACTAATTTTCTGTTTACTGTCTATAAAATGTTTTGACAGCATATCTGAAGGCGTAGAGGTTTATTTCTTTGAAGGTTTCTGTGAAGCTGTTTGCTCTGCTGCTCGGCTCAAACAGACTAATTTGAAGATGAGACAAGAAGCAGCTTCGTCAGACGCAGTCAGGCTCCGACACTTTGTTTTGTTTTCTTTTTTTCTTTCAACATATTTCTGCTCTAAATATATCTCAGCTCATGACAGGTTTTCATCTGAAAAGGATTCGATCTGAAGGCCTATTTTTGTTTCGCTGACTCTGGCAGTAGAAGCAAATGAAGACTCAGGGATTTTTTTTTTTCCAAAATAGAAGCTGTTTTCCATTTTATGCTTCACATTATGTAATCAGATTATTGGGCTTTAGTCACTGCCATCCAGTAAAACAACAAACAGATCTGTTTTTGGAGCTGCTGGTGTTGATGACTGTAAAATATTATCATTTGAGCCTCTAAAATACGACCAGTAGTGGAGATAATTACTCACCCTTCACACTTGATGATGACCCCTGTGCTCTCCACAACCTTTCAGAACGTGGCTGGATTGCAGCAAATTTGGAAAACCTTCAGTGTCAAGGCAATCACACATATATAGCAACCAAATAGTGGAGTTTCTTTTTTGCGATTTGCTACATAACTCAAATGCTCTCCTGCCCGCTCACCGCTCACCGCTTCGGCACAACGCTCTTGATCTGCGTCAGGATGCAGCTAGAAGCTAAAGGATTGCTCTACACTAGCTAGACGCTACCGCCCCACATCTCTGCACTGTGCTGTTTGCATGACCTGATTAAATCTGCGGAATTTTTCTTTAAAGCAAAAACATTTTACAGTCATTTAACCAAACCAGTTGGATAAAGATCCCCCTTTGCCATCCTGTTTATGATGCAGCAGAAACTCTACCCTCGCCTGCACCTTTCTAATTTATGAAAGAAACTTTTAACACTCACAACAGGGCTAGGCTTAAATGCTGCGGTTACCGGAATGGAGTGTAATCGCTCTTGTCGTGCTGCACAAAACACACACATGTGAGTCACACACTTTGTGCAGGTGTTATGAAATGGATGCTGTTTGTATAAAACACAGAGAAATCACAATTTTGAAGGTATATTTTAGCTGTATAATTCATGAATTGAATGGATCTGTATTTTTGAATTTCTTGTGTCATGCTCAAAACTATCGTGGACTTATCTCACGCCATCACACATACGAGGCGCCCACTGCGGTCTGAAGACCCTGCAGAGAACACCCGCAATCTGGCTGATTTATAAAACTGTAGCAGGGTCATTATCTAGCATGTCGGAGGCTTTAGATATTTATTTTGAGTCGTTATCACCCGTTGCAGAAGGCAAGGGCGATAATATTTTTGCCCCTGTTAGTGTGTGTGTGTGTGTGTGTGTTTGTCTGTAGCGTTGGCAAAAAATCCTGTGAACTACTGGACTGTGTTCAGTGAAACTCAGAAAATAATCATCGGATCTACAGCTGATTACCTTTTGGCGTCAACCCAATTCAAGATGGTTGTCACAGCTATTTGACAGTAGATTACACAGAAATGTCTATAACTTACAGTTAATGAGCTAAAAGTGTGTATGGTAGGGGCCTAAAGTCATTTACAACAGATAATATTAGGTGTTAACAGACCATCCAAAGGTCTTGCTATATTATGTACGATTATAATGTTATTTTCAGATTTAAACCAAAATAGCTCTATCTCTGTCATTTCTCATTACAAGACGATCTTAGTTTAAAACTCTGGCATGAAAGGCAGCAGGTGATATGCATTCCTTTAAAATAATTATACTAGGCCTTTAATCATTTAGCAGCGTTCAACATGGCACCAAATTCTACATCTGCACGACTCACTCCGTTTCCCACTGCTACTGCAGGCTTCTGGACGTCTCGTGAAGAGCTGAAAAAGCTGCACAGCACAGAGAAGATGTTCCATCCCAAAGGTACTGCGAAAGAGGGGGCTGCCGGCCCCGACCAGGAGTACACCCCTGTCCTCCAGAGATGGGAGAGAGCTCTGCGGCGCTCCATGAACTGGTACAAACCCTGACCCAGGTCGCGCACACAGAGGGTCCTGAGGTTGAACAAATGGGAGAGAGAAATGTGTGGAAGGAGATTTTAAACCATCATTTGCAGGTTTAGATGGACTTAACTGTTGATTAATGTGAGCCCGATTACTTTTCAGACTGTACAAAAAGCGTCTGGTGATGGTAACATTCACCAAGGGTTACTTCGTGTTTCTCTGGGACGTGATGGCAATTTTCTGAACTTTATATCCACATCAGGTCAAATCTAGTGCCATCTGATCAGAGGTGCACTTTAATTATTTCTGGTCCCAAGTCGCCTCTGCGTTTTCTTTTTCTTTTCTTCTAGGAAAAAAAAAGTGTTTTACGTCTTCCCTTAAAGGGGCGCTAATAACTGGCATTACACCCTTTTTATTCATGTGCTCACCATAGCAACAGCACTGAAAGCCAAATGTTAATTTGGGGACACAGGCTACAACTGTTTCAATGAGATCCACACATCATCCTTCATTTGATTTAAAAAATACAAAAAAATATTGAGACATCTGTTGTTCACACCTCAGGATTTGTATTTTAAAAGCGTTTAGATGTTTCACAAATGCTTGTGTAAGTTTAAATATTTGGGGTTTTATTTGGGCTTCACAGTGATTTATATGTGTACGTTTATATGTGGATCTCTCTATGAATACTTGATTCCTTCCGAAAATCTGGAGCAACTTTTTTTTTTTTTTTAAACCATAAAATTCATGTGAATCATTACAAAAAGATGCAAAACCTGTACTGATGATGTTTGAATGTAAAAGATTCCACTGTTCTCAGTATTTAAATGTCTCTGTTGAGCTTTACCTATAGTTTGCATCATTACTGTCATTCATCGGCAGAAGTAGCTTGTATTTTTGATACATCTCTATTTGCAATGAACTGCAAAAAGTATTAAATTAAATAGTTATAGAGCTAGTCAGACAAATTTTGCTACAAAATATTTTTATTTTGAA
Organism: Kryptolebias marmoratus; assembly: GCF_001649575.2. NCBI lineage: Eukaryota > Metazoa > Chordata > Actinopteri > Cyprinodontiformes > Rivulidae > Kryptolebias > Kryptolebias marmoratus. The sequence continues at coordinate 21,955,501 of NC_051449.1, forward strand.
CATGTTACAGTAATTTTATATTGTCTAGGAGAGGGGTAATCAGGGATAGGAATATTGATTTAACTGGTTAAAAAAACAGAAATGAGACATTCCCAGAGTTATTGTTTGTTACGTTGATCTGTATTATTTCTGTTCTTCTATCAGTCATTATTGTTTTGCTATGTTTTGCTTGGGGAACAGCCATGTTGAAGGAACATTTCGACCATTTTGAAGTGATTTTCCATCCATTCTTTTTCTTTTACCGAGTGAGAGGCCGGAGATACTCTGGACAGGTCTCCAGTCCATCACAGGGACGCATAGAGACACATAGAGACACACTACCACTCATGCTGCTCCTCACACCGAGGGACAATTTAGAGTTACCAGTGAATCTAACATGCATGCTTTTGGTCTGTGCAAGGAAACCGTGTGTGTGTGTCTATATATATATATATATATTACCAGCTGTTTTAAGATCAGCTTTAGAAGCACTTAAAACATATTACCAAGCTAAAAGTGGACCAGGTAGACCTACTTCCAAAGCAGATCGCTGTTCTCTTTAAAACAGTCCAGTCTCCAAAGCTTCTTAGCAGTTCGTGTGAAAACTACTATTTAAACTTTTATATCGCCTTCAGCTTCAATCAAATTCCTGACAGAATCATTTAGGGATAGACATTTTAAGCATTTTAAGGAAAAACACTTTTCAAATTTGTAGGCAGTTCATTTATCTTTGAATATTCGACCCACCTCCCACCCGCTTTAGAGCAAACCCTCTAATGAAACAGTCTTTGGGTGCAGACGTGTGTCCTGCTGCTAATCCTGCTGGGGAACTTTTTATTCTTTCATTTTCACCGGTCCAACGGATCAATGTGCATATTCTGACAGTAAAGTCGAGCTCACTCATCATCATAGTTTCTACTTTATAATCCTTTCTAAATAAAATACAGTGGTAGAAATCAATGCCAGGAGGCTACGAGTTAGTTGTTGTTTTTTTTGTTTGTTCGTTTGCTTTTCGGTGAGGGGAGTGAACGAATGGAATGGAAGAGCATCATTAGGAAACAACCTGGCCTGTCGTTATCGGGTGTTGGCGTAAAAAATTGAAATTTATTAATTAATTAATATAGACACGATGGTAGCATTAACTCTCTGAATTTGCTCATTTTTACTAGACTTTGAATACTTGAAAATCACTGTCCATCCCAAGAATTGACCCCAGACTGCACGGGAAATGTTGCTTCTTGCTCTGCTGCGGCTGTTTGCTTTGAAAATACCCACAGGAATTCCAATGGGAATAGTCATGCATTGAGAAACTGACGTGATGGAAAGGTTTTCAAAACAGCTTTCACATGAATGCTAGGAAGTTCTGGAGACTGAAGTTGTTTTATTGTTTTAAGGTGACAGCAATCCACTTTGGCCTTGACTATGTTCAGACTAGCCGTTAGCTCTTCATCCCTGACAGACTTGAAGTCTTCTCCAAACGGAGGCTGTTCTTAGAGCTATCTGCAACAGGTAAGATAATTGCTCTTAATCTTTGCAAAGAATGGCCAAAATATCCCTTTAATGTCATATGATAAGTGGTTAGATGATCTTTGATGACATTTTGAAAAACCTCTGATTGAGTTGTAATTAAATGTGCCTTCAGCAGACTGAAACAAAACCTGTCATGAATCGTGAAGCACTTTCTTGACTCGTACTTCCTGGGTAAAGTTCAGTCTGCGTTATTACTATGCATCATGCTAAAAAAAAATACTTCAGGTTGTCTTGTGTGAGACTTATTAACACTTTTACTTCATTCAGGTTTTGAATGGCATATGTTTTCCCAGACTGGTGGGAAAAGTAACAAATATATTTGTGTAATAGTTTGTTTGTTTTTTTCCTGTTGTGAAAGGGCTAATAATAAAACCTGAGCTGCCAGCCGTTGGATGTGGTAACGTGTCTTATTCCATCAGCTGCACAGGTGTCACCGTGGGGGCGCAGATGCTGCAGAGTGTGTTTACCTCCGCGTGGACCGTGGGGGGGGCTGGAGGGGGAGGAATCATCAGAGACACAGGCTGTCAGATGTGTCTGGAGTCTTATTGACGTGACGAGCCTCGCTGTGAGGGTTGCTATGACAGCTTGTGGACGGAGTGAGTGAGAACAAGCGGGGTGTGTATTCCTGTTCGTGGTGCTGGTATGGTGAAGGGGGGCGCTAATTGAGTGCACAAATGTGGGGGGAAGGGGAGGAGGGGGGTCCTAGACAATGGGAGGATTGTGTGTCTGTTCGTTCAGAAGAAGAGTTCTGTGTCTCCATACGGCATATCTTTTCTGTCTGAACACTTCCTGTTGTAGCTCTCCATCTGGGGCTTTCCAACTCAAACATGGACACTTTTTTTTTTTTTTTTTGCTTAAGTGTTTGGCCTGCAGTGGAATGCCTTCACGAGAAAAATGCTCTTGAGTGTGTGTGTGTGTGTGTGTGTGTGTCAGGCCATGAATCTGTGCTGGCTGCTCTCCCTCTCATCAGTAATGTGTGTGCTTGTCTTGTGGCCGGTGCTGCATTGTATGAGCTGGACCTCGCCTTGCAACAAATTCAGACTGACAGCAGGAAGTGAGAGCAGTGCGACCACCACTCCAGTCCCCCTCCCCCATGCGAGCAGAACCCTGCTCATTATATAACTCCCTCCTCTGCGTTCTCTCTCTGTGACACACTGGGATTGTTTGCTGGATTGTTTGGGGGGTTGCGGGTTAAGGATCAGTTTGTTCCAATCACCCCTGGCAACAAAAAAAAAAAAAAAAAAAGCTGACGTGTGTATAGATGAAATGGAAATCCCCAGTGAAAAGTGTATTCTCTGTTAACTTTGACACATTTGTCTACAGTCATACACTCTTATCTCGTGCACTTTAGTTTCAGCAGTGCTTGATTGCCATGGCAACAAGGATGGGCTAGTGCCCCACATATCTGTGATCTCAATCGGTCACAGATGACGTCTAATTAGCAGCCTTCTCGTTCTTTCTGATCGAATAACAGGTATGTACTTTTACAGGAGCTGAGCTTCCTGTGGAGTCAGCAGCAGTGTGTCCTCACCTGTTGACACAGCCTCTACACACTGAGAAATAAAGGGTTCATTTCTGGACCCACAGGTCCAGGTGTCTGAAAAGTACTCAGTGAGGTACAGAAACATGCCTTAAGGTGTTTCCTCAAATTCATCTCTGACAAATAGGAATACAGAAGCTTACCTTTTAATGATTTTAAGTTGAGATGAACTGTGAGGAAGAGCAGGTTGCATGATTTGATTCTCAAGTGGAGGTTTTCTGATTTGACTTTGGATGTCGTCCTCAGGCCTTTTCACAAATCGGTTCTGTGATGTTCAGGGTTCCCACGCAGTCTTCAATAGTATGCTGTTTGATTAGACTATTTTCCAGGTCTGGATAAGTATAAAAAAAAGAAAACTGTGGAAAAAACAAAAACGTGTTTCCACACTCTAATACATCTTGCGTTTTGTCAAAAATTTAAAGAGAAAAAGAACATCAGTATTTAAAGAAAAATAAATTATACACCTCTTATTCTAGTATGTTTCTGTTTATCCTCCCAAATATAAAGTTGGAGAAAAACACTTCCCACATCTAATGGGTTTACAGAGGCATACAGATAAATAAAAATGGCTCCAATGTACAAACATTGTAAATTTATTTAAATTTACTGTCATTTGATGTTAGAAAAGTATTCAAAAATCAATAACATGTGTGTGTCCCAGTGGACATGTCCAAACTCCCTGTTATGGCGTGAGTTTAATTGGAAATGTCTGATTCGGTTTTTTTATAACACCAAAGCAAAAGGAACATTATGATCCAAGTGGGGCTGATTGTTGGAGGCTGTGTGCTGTGGCATGTTTTTTGAGAAGAGGTCCACAAGGTAATGTGTACTATATTTAGTAATAAAATACTCATGCAGTTCTTGTTTTTGTTGTTTGGGACTTGTGATTTTCTGGTCAGACAGGCTGAAAGTAAAGAAAAGTATCTACTGGCAATTTTTACCTTAGCCTGCAAAAAAGCACTTACAAGATGTTGGCTGCTTCCAGGACCCCTTACAATTTCAGATTGGATAAACATTGTAAATTTTATATTATATAATATGGACACAATTTCCTTTTCCATTCGTCTTAATAAAAGTGTTTTTATCAGCTTATGAGGAAAATGGATTAGATATGTAAAGTTTCAGTGGGCGGATTTTATAGAGGTGTTGTATTAATCGGCGTACTTGTGCTTTTTTTTAGTGTGTGTCCTGTTTTGTTTTTCTCTCCCCCCCATGTACTCAATAATACACATGTATATACTGGTATGCACAAGTGTTTTGTTTTGTTTTTTCTCTCCCATACTGTTTTTAGTAGGTATATACCTTGTTCATATAAATAAGAAAAAAAGGATTGTGAACGATCAGAGGATATTTCTGCTTTTTAAGTTGTAACTCTATATTCCTGAATAAATAAATATATATAAATAAATATATATATATATATATATATATATATATATATATATATATATATATATATATATATATATATATATATATATATATATATATATATATATAATTTAGGTCTGGAAAAGCCTTGAATTTCAGAATAAAATCTGTGTGGGAACCGAAGATATGGCCACAAAAACGGTTTCTTCCTTTGGCCTCCTTTGACTGTACATAAATGTCTGATTGAGCCGACCGCGTCCTGCAGCGATGTGAGCTTAATTAATGAAGCTGGCATCACAGAACCAAGGGAGGTGTGGAGTGCTCACCTTCTGCCATCACTGCAGCACACCAACAACAGGTGATGCTGGTTTAGCTTTGAGTACTGAATGTTGACTGTACTCAGTGTCTGCCTGCCTTGGCAGCTCAGAGGTGTAACAGCCGCAGGTCACCTTAAACCACCTCACGTTGCCTCGGTCATGACTTAAATCACACAGACAAGACGGCATCTCAGGCCCAGCTTGAAGAGTTTTGTGAAAGGGGCTGCTGGTGTCTCTCTCTTGACTTCTTCCCATAGTCCAAAAGATTTACAATTTTACATTTGAACAGATGAGTCACAGCTTAAAAAATCACAAGAGTAAAACAAACACACAGATTAAACCGTGTGTTTACCTTACCTTACCCAGAGTCCATTTTGCACATTCCTCAGAACTGACAGGACAGCTGGCTGAAGGTAAAAAAGACTTTTCTCCAGCTGCATGCCTTTATGCATTTCATTTAGAGCTGTGGTTCTCAAACTCAGACTAGACTGAGATCAGCTTATGATGAGAACAGATGGAGTTGCATCCATTTTAGTCAACCCTTCAACATCTCACAAGATGTGTTAGCAGCCGGTGAATGTAGTGATGATGACTTTCAGCTACTAAAACACCAAACTTTACATTCACAGTGGTAAATTTGATGGCATCAGAGGCATTTTTATGTTGGCTATTGTTTATTAGCTTTGGCAGCCATCTTGATTTAAGGTGACTCCAGAGTTTATTCAGTTGTAGATGTAGAACCAATGACCACTTTCTGAGAGTTTCATTAAAATTTGTCCAGTGGTTCATGATATATTTTGCTAACAGTCAGACAGAGTTGACTCCAGCAGTTAATGGCAAAGTTTGAATAACAAATCTTGTGCAATCAGTTCCTGGCATATGTTGGGGATGACTCTGTTACTACCAAGCTCAATATTTGTAAAATTTGTGTTTGTACAAAGTACATTTGTTTACCTGTGGAAACAGCTGGCGTGACTAAAAAAATAAGTCAACAGTGGCGACGTCCATGGAAGATTTTTATGTATCGGTACATATTTGCACTTAGACCTGGTGAGTAAAGTGTACAGGTAGAAGTGCTTTGTTTACATTAAGTGCTTACATGCATTTCAGAATTGCATATTAGTATATCTGGAGTAGATTTTGGCCAGCTGTGACTCAGTGGTTAGAGCAGTCATCCTCCAGAGACGCAGAGGTTTGACTCCACCAGTATGCAGTCACATGTCGAAGTGGCTCTGTGAGACGCTATACGAATTTGTCTGGATGGGTGAATGTGAAGCACTGCGAGAAAGCCACTAAATAAATAGTCCATTACCATTTAAACTCTTTCAAAGTGCACTATTTGACATAGTTCAGAATAGCCTTTTCTGTGTTTGATTTCATAGAATACAAAAAGCACACATTTTGAAAATATATTCTTTTGTACACTGGTAATATATTTTGTGTATTAGAATATATTAGATAATAAAATAAATTGATTATTATCTATAAAATATAGTTACAATAACTTGCATGAAGTATTAAAGCTTACTATTGAACTGATATATTTCTCACACACGGACACTCTTAAAATAGATTTTAAATCTATGTAAAATATTATAACATATGCTTCAGTTTACTAGTGATGTACGTAAATAGTACATAGCATGCACTTTAAAGTGTACTTTAGGGCTAAAATGCACAAGATATACAGACATGGATACATTTGTTTGTACCCTTTTGTTAAAGACAAACCCACAATCATCACTGAAATAACCTGAAACTGAAAAAATGACTAAAACTCAACCAGTGAAGTCCAGTCTGTTATGGTGGGGCATAACGAACCCAGAATGCAGACTTGGGGTGAGGTAAAATAAAAAACTAATTTATTAGCAAAACTTAAAAGGAAACCAAAAGGCTGATGGGGCAGCAAAAACATAAGGAGCATGATCATGGCATGGAAAAACCACAAGGCTATAAACAGAAGACAAGAATATGAGGACGGAAAAGAACGAACCAGCAAGAAATGAGTGACAAAGACCAGATTATATAGGCAGAGGATAAATGAGGAAGTGGACACAGATTTGTAACTAGAGACAGGTGTAGGTGGGCGTGGCAGGCTGAGTGGAGAACTACTGAACTGAATAATGACAGAGAAACACATCACAAAGACAACCAGAACAAAAGACTGAGAGCATAACATAATGCAGAAAAATTACTCAAATCATTACACAGTCATTGCTTTTGAATTTTGGTTCAACAGAGATATTAAAAAATAACAATAAACTGTTGAAACTGGCCTTGACGAAACCCTTTAAACAGGCAGACTGACTGATGACAGGACTGGAGACACCTGAGTTTAACATGTCCCTGTGGACAAATGAGCCTTTATTCCGTCCTTTACATTCTGTCTAGGCCAGTTTCTTAAGTTTGTTTTTTTCAAATAATTGTGTTGAATAAAAATTATGATTTTCAGTTATCTATCAGTGATGTAAAATTAAAAATGTAAAAACACTAAAATTGGCAAACTTTGTGAAAACCAATACCTGTGTCATTTTCATAACTTCTGGCTTCCGTTTTCTTCTCTTACCCCCCCGGAACCATCCGTACCCTGTTTTCTTAGAGTGTGAGGATGTTCTATAGGTTCGTGACTCACCGTTTATGACTTGAATGCAGAATAAATCAGGAGGTCCTGCGTTAAAAAGCGGAGCCACGGTCCAAAGTGGCACCTTACCTTATATGATTTGCTGACAGAACGTGCCAAGAAGAGATAAAACAATATATTTTTTAAAGCTGTTTTTATATCCTTATTTGTAATAGGAAAGCTGCTGTGCTCTCCGTTTATAATTTGTGCGCGTAAACGGCGCGTCTGTGGCTCGTCAGCCAATGCGCATCCATCTGCTCTCACCGCATCAGCTGCCACCACACGGCTGTGCGGACGTCACACATTTTTCTCTTTCCTCACCTTCCCCTTCTCGTCTCTTTTTCCCTCTCTCCCCCCCTTGTCCTCTTGTTCCACCGGAGCATCTCTCTCCCTCCTCCTCCTCCTCCGCCGCCCACTTCTTCCCAACCATCGATCCGACCACTCACCGCCGCCTCGCCGGCTCCGTCGCCTCATCGCTGCGCTTTTCTGCCTTTCCCCCCCCCCTTCCTTTCTGTTTTTTTTTTTTAAATTTAAAAGGGCGGAGAACCGGCACATTTGGGTTTTTTTTTTCCTTTCTTTCTTTTATTTCGGGACCAAATCACCCTTGAACACCATGGCGAGCACCGAGGATAAAGCTGCCAGCAAGGAGAACACGTCCAGCTGGAAGGACTCCATCTACAACCCGAGGACCGGGGAGCTGCTGGGTCGGACGGCCAGCAGCTGGGGTAAGGAAGGACCCCCCCCACCGCCCCCCACCCCCATTACTCAGCAGCCAGTCAGGGACATTAACTTCAGTCTGCTGTCCTCTGCCTTTCATTTTCACTTGTAGACTCTTACATGTACTCAGCCTGCTTTACATTTCTGTACATGGCTTGCTGTCATCATGCAGACTGGAAATTAGCTGAGGAGGCATCATGGGGCCTACAAGAAGGTGGGAACTAGAAGCCTGCACCAAGGGTGCTCAGCAGGGTGAATGATGCTACCGAAAGGTGTGCCCCCAGTCTCCTCTTGCTGCATGACCGGTCACAGCAGCAGAGCTGGGGCTTTTTGTCCAAGAAGCCTTATGTAATGTGCATCCACAGAGCACACCGCTTCACCTTCATCAGATCTGAGGAGTCTGCTGCTGCAGTCCCAGATCCACAGCTGATCAGGATGGGGACTTTTTATGTAATGATGGTTTCAGCGTGAGGTGGTAACACGCCACCATCCCTCCCTTTCCCCGCAGCCCACTCCTATAGGCTCGCTCGGGCTGTCAGGCTGCCTGGGCCCCCGTGCCGCTGTGCAGTGGGATGCTCCATTGCAGTTCCATGGCCGCCCGCATTAGCATGCCTGTCAAGGTCAAATGGGATTCCCTCTCCCTTTTTTCTCCTTCTTTCACGCACTAGACAGGTGCATTGTGGGATACCATTGTAGAGTAATGGGGGGC